>NW_015090945.1:2502027-2584527 GCF_001431845.1 Calidris pugnax
GAGTCATTCAGATTACAGTACACAGACTGCCTGGTGTGAGCCTAAGTAACAGTGTCAGGAGGACGAGAGAGCTTTTCTCCCTCTGGAATGTCATTAAATGCAAAGTTCATCACAATGCAAAACATCAGTTCAAATCAGTTAAGAAATCCCACCTTTTTGCCCTGTATCCACGTGAAGATTGTCCTACTAGAGAATTATTTTTGAACTACAATGATTAAAACCCAAACCTATCACCAAAACATGAAAACCATTCTCTCCTTGTGGCTTTTCTGGGGTGCTCTTTTGTTCTTAAATCTTGCAGAAAACCTCTAGTATGTTACTTTTATATTATCAAATAACATCCCAAAGTGAACGTATTGTTGGAACAAAACAGCAGTGTCAGGGACACAAATCTCCTACTGCACAGATTTCAGGGAATTTGATTTCAAAATAGCTCCTGTTGGTACCACAGGCTGGTGCTGGAGTCTGCGAGCTGCTGTCCGGAGTGTATCTCCCAGTTGGATTTTATCCAAAACAATTTCAGTTTATGCTATTTGAGAACCCTCTGTGATATGAATAAAAGCATAGTTAAGTTGGGACAATCAGGAAATTTGTTTCAAAACAATGTAATAAAATGCTAATGGAGATGCATCCATTGAGAGCTGAATTACAATAAACAGAGAACAGAGAAGCTATCCACAAAACAATAAAACCTTGTATATCTTCCTAATTTTGAAAAGGAAGCCTTAGAATATTCAAAGTAGCAATTAAGAAATATCTATACTTTTTTTCGTTCTCTTACACATTTATATAGACATTTAATGCTAAAAATAAATAAATAACTTGTAAATGTCTATGGACAGAGGGTAGTGTGAGCTGTGTTGTCTTGCTTGTACTTCTGAAATGGGTTCTGTAGTGTGACGTCATGTGGGGTTTGAGGGTAACTCACTTTCATAATCTTGTCACCAAATTAATAAATTTTTAGTTTTTAAATAATTCACAACACATTAAATTTCTGAATTTGTTCTAATTTTAATAAATGTTTATCCTTTTTTTTAACAACGAGAATCAGAAATCCCGGACAAACAAGTGACATCATTAATTTAAGCTTTTCTTATATAGTCTTCTTCCATAGATACTTCCAAGAAGAACCTGAAATAAACACCTTTAAAATTAATACTCAAAAAAGCTTTCAGCACTGCCATTATTTGGTACTAGTTACAGAGCTTGTTGCAGATACACTTACATGCTTCTAACGGTACAAGTTTTACAGAACACCTGAGAGTGTCCTTCTTGACTACACCTCAGAATACACCAGAAAAATATTTAGGAAGGCAGCTGAAGGAAGCATAAAGAAATCCTCAATTTGTGGTGACCTCTAGAAAACGGATGCACAAAGGAGAAAAGAAAGCTATATCTTCGAATGATAAAGAATATTTTGAACTTTTTTCTTTCCAGTCATCTGAAAACTAGAAGGGAAAGTTCCTGTGCATGCTTTCTGGCTAAAACATTCAATATCCTATCTGAGTTTTACAGTATCTCAAAAAAATTCTTTGTGAATTTAGTTATACAACAGCTGAGTTCACTGGAATTTTATTTTATTCAGTTTTCATTTGTTTCTAAGTAATCCTGGATAATTTTTTTATGTTATTTTTCCTTTCCATTTTTAAGAAAGTAAAACATTCATCTGAGGCTAATAAGCTATTTGTAATAATTACCAACATACTCCTTTATTGGAAATTTTATTCCATAGGATTAATTTTTATTTTGTTAGGTTATTAAATACAGTTTATTTTTTATCTATAGGCCCAGTTTTCCGAGGCAATTATCGTAAGTCCATAAAGGCCTTCTTTTTTAAAGCTTTCCCCTGGTCAGGTTTAGTTTCTTCATACTTGGCATTCTCTAGTCCTCTGACAGGATATTTTCACAAATGCATGATCACTTAGAACTACAAGAAGCATGACAAACTCTTCCCAAGAGAAAAATATTTCTTTTAGGCATTTTAGGTTTGGGTAGTTTTGTATTAGATATGGTAGTTTTCCTTCAGGAAGTGATTTCCAGTCAGATCAGCGTTGTTGGCTTACAGATAGCCCAGTAAGGAAAATGCTACCATGACATTGGAAACAACGTCACCAAGTCATAAACACTTTGTAAAATACTAACCAAAGGTGCCCAACATATATTTTCTGGGCTTGTTTGCTTGTTTCTGTTACTAGTATTGTTGTGAGAAAAAAGATAATTCTACTTCTTCAGGTTTGACCTGGGTATAGCGTCCTTCCATCTGTCGTCATTGCCATTGCGATGGCGTAAAACCAGCTCTTTAAGTAGGAAACAAACAAAAATAGTGCATGAAGCACTTGAGGGGAAAAAAGTAAATGGGTCAGATACTCAGCCACATCTGACCTGTGGATGCAGCAAAGGCAGCCATTCAAAGCTTCATGCGACCTCCCAGCCTCTCGAAATTTGCCGCAATACAAGTTATAAAGAAATAACTATTTTATGTTACATAAGTTAGATGCAAAGATTTCTGTGAAACCTCTTTCTGGAGGATGAAACAGTGTCACATCCCCTCTGTTTCATTCCCACCACTCCCACCAGTGGCAGTGAGACATTTAATAAATAGGCAGTTACGCCAATTCAATCTGTTTTCTTCCGGTGAAGAATGGCCCTAAATTATCTCCTAGATGTCTCTGGATTAAATTGTCCTAGTATTTTTAGACAGACATTTGAAATTAAGAAAGGCAAAATTAAAATGCAGAAAATATCAAGACAGGGAAAAAAGACATTAATGAACACTCTTCCTTCAGAAAAAAGCATCAGTTTTGGAAAGTACCAGATAGGATGTATTTAATCTCTAGTCAAAATGTATGAATCAGGAATTTCTTTTGATCCCTAGGTTTTTATAGAAACAACACACTATTATTGTACATCACAGCATAACAATTTTTAAACAGGAATTCTAGAATCAGGCCAATAATTTCCATATTAGCTAAAAAATTATCTCTTAAAAACTTATCTGTTCTTGATGTCACAATTTAATACGACAGACAGTCCACTAAAACCAACCAAAAGCCATTTCACATAAAAATTGTACAGGCAGTACAGTAGAGTATACAGTGTGTTTACCCACTTTGCCATATCAGGTCTTTAGATCATATGCTCCTCAAGGTAGATTCTTTGTTTAGCACACTTAAATGTTCTAAGTTCAGTACTCTGGAGAAACTGAAATAGCTAAATGTGAAGAAAATAAATTATGTGTTTATTTGAGTCTTTTGATATGCTCTCCTGTTCAGCATCATAGATCTAAAGAGTTTGACATCTTTAATGGAAAGCTTTTGAAAGACCTTGGAGACATCACCAACAACAAAAAAAAATACAACACAGATAAAATAACAATCAGCAGTAAAAAAAAAAATAAAAATTATTCCAGCTTTTGTTTTTGATTCGGGGAAAAAAGAGTACTAGTCAAACATTTCTTTCTTTCTTTCCACTCAAGAGCCTATGGACTATGATGAAGAAATGCAGATTACAACTGGCAGGTAACACCATAACTGTGTTAAATGCAAGCACAAAAGTACTAGACTTGATCAAGTGTAAAATGCATATCTAAATGTGTATACTACTAATGTTTCACTGCCGAATGTAGTAAAAGACTGTCTCATAGTGGAACACCAGCAATTCATTTGAAGACATTCATACACTCTACCAAGCTCCAGCTACTCTTTACCATATGCTCTGCTCCTTCAAGTTGAAGGAGCTGAAGAAAGTCCTAAAAAAACCACCAAAGTATCAAGACCAAGAGACACAGGCTCATCCAAAGTAATGATATAGGTACTGGATTCTGAACTTTGATTCAGAAAACCCACACAATGCTTCAGGCTGAGGGAAGAGTGGCTGGAAAGTTGCCTGGCAGAAAAGGGCCTGGGAGTATTGGCCAATAACCAGCTGAATATGAACTGGAAGTGTGCCCAGGTGGCCAAGTATCATCCCAGTTTGTATCAGAAATAGAAAGGGAGTGACTGTCCCCCTGTACTGGGCACTGGTGAGGCCACACCTCGAGGGCTGTGTCCAGTTTTGGGCCCGTCACTCCCAGAAAGACGTTGAGGGGCTGGAGCGGGTCCAGAGAAGGGCAATGGAGCTGATGAGGGGTCTGGAGAAGAAGTCTGATGAGGAGCGGCCGAGGGAGCTGGGGGTGTTCAGCCTGGAGAAAAGGAGGCTGAGGGGAGACCTTCTCACTCTCTCCAACCCCCTGAAAGGAGGGTGTAGCCAGGGGGGGGTCGGTCTCTTCTCCCAAGGAACACATGACAGGAACAGAGGAAATGGCCTCAAGTTGTGCCGGAGGAGGTTCAGATGTCTTCACTAAAGGGGTTGTCGAGCATTAGAAGGGGCTGCCCAGGAAAGTGGTGGAGTCTCCATCCCTGGAGGTATTTAAATGTTGTGTAGATGTGGCACTAAGGGCACTGTCTAGTGGTAGACTTGGCAATGCTGGCCTAATGGTTGGGTGCGATTATCTTAAAGCTCTTTCCCAACTTAAATGATTCTATAGTTAAAGAGGAAAGTTTCTGCCTGGCAGAAATATTTATATATTTACATACTTAGAAATATTTTGATAATCACAATTTCAGTCAGTGTAAAAGCATAGGAGATGTTGAAATAAGGCCTCAGCTAAACTAGTTGATGCAAAACGCAAGATGGCCAGGATCCTGAAGAATGCTGCTCATCCAAAAAAATAACCCTGAATTTCTGTTCCAAAAAAAAGCTATCTCATTCACATGACATTAATTATTCTCACTCAATTTGCTCCCACCTCCTGTAGTTCAAAAATTATGCGGATGTATCCAGTTTCTATCATCAGTTTTCTGTGTCTTTCTCAAAAATTAATTTACTCAGAAATTACTTTTGTGCCATTTGTGCTTGGAGCTGAAGGTCTGTGAGGATTAGCGTAACTGCAGGTCTGGAGGACTGGTTAACCACAGTACAAATATTCCTGCAGAATTTGCCTTACATTTGGATCAATCACTTGCAAGGCCAGTCTCTTCAATGGTCCTTTGCTTTCTTCTGATAGCTTTCCTCTGGAAATCAGTGCTGTCAGTGTGTCACTTTACAACACATAACATCAACCACAAAGAAGTCCCCAGGCCGTGAATGTTGCCACGGAAGTATTCAATTTGCAGTCAGCAAATGTACCAGGGAAAGATGTAGAGCACCTGGACTCACATGTTCTTCATTGTCTTTCCCTCAAATTTCCTGATCTCTAGCCCTCAACGTTGCAGAAAGGGCTCAGATATGATGTGGTGTCCAGGAGGAAGGAAAAAAGGAAGAAATATATACCCTGCAGGTAGTGCCTGTTTCCCCTTGAGCTCACTCCAGATCCAAATAAAGGAGCCTATGGGAATTTTTTTATCTAAATATGATCACTTCTTTGGGCTCGGATGCTGTTCCCCGTGCAGCTTAAAATGCTACAGCTGATTTCTCGTAACTTGGTTTACCTTCCCAGAGCTGATTTATTGGTGTGTTCAAGTTCTTACAGCCTTCATAACTTGGCGAAGCCCAGAGCTTCACTCAAAACTGCACTCCAGTGTGGCAATGAACGGCTGTGTGTTGGAGAGCTGGGCTTTTTTTTTGATTTAGGTCACAGAAATAGTTACTTTGTTCTCTTGAAGACTTAGAACTTCTAGACTCCATTCTCTACACAGTCAATGGAGAGCAGTTTGTGACTTCAGAGGGAAATTCAAAGCATGTAGGTTAGATGCTCAGCAGTCAGAGTATTTCAAAATATACTTTTACTATAAGAATGAAGATAATTCTTTTTGTACCTCTTATTATTTATCAAAATGTTTCTGGAAACAGGTAAGTGGGGCAAAATCCTCTCTAATTACTAGTTCTGTAATTTTACTAAACGTACTACTTTGAAAAGCAGTGATGGTGGGGTGTTTTCATGGACAATTTGTGTAGCTGCAGTGCAAGAGGCTACCTCACATTAAAAAGCTCTCCATTCCTTGGGGTGATCTTATATATTCCTGTATTACAGTATGATTGTCAAAGAATAATAGAGAGAAATCCTGCCATTGCTTTCCTTCAGTGAATTCCTCCGAGTTCTTTTGTTACTTCCTACAACTGTATGAACGGGTTTCAGCAGACACAAATAATTTATGGACTAAACCGGGAAAAATGTGGGAGGGAGGTCTTTCTTCTGGGTGTAAAAAAAAACAACAAACAAAAAAACCAACCCACAACAAACCCTAACCTTCTGGTAAAAAGACATTGATTTGGTACTTATTATTTTGTGATCTACTATAGCTTTGGCTAAAATTCCCTCTATTTCTTCTTTTTTTTTTTTTTTTTTTTTTTTTTTTTTTTTTTTTTTTTTTTTTTTTTTTTTTTTTTTTTTTTTTTTTTTTTTTGTCAAAAGGTGACCTGTTCTGTTTCATATATGAAAGGTGCACATTAAAAGAATATGAGCTAGCAAATATCTTTACTGAAACACTGTTGGCAGCTGAGATCACTGACAACTTCCTGGCTGTGATTCATAATCTATATTGGTGCCTTTGAGACAGCAAACTATTGATTTTTCCCAGTCTATAATCCAAGACCATATACACAGCTTGTTAGACATCTGTGGGAATATAAACCGAGTTTTGATACAATTTAGGGAGCTTCTGTTAGCAGGGCACTTAGTTTTTGTCTTTGAGAAAATCTTTACACATCTTTGTAATCTTGAAGAGATTTTTAACAGATAATTCAATAGAGTTTGGGTTGTTTCTTTTTTTTTGTTTGGTTTGTGATTTTTTTTTGTAAACTACTTCCCTGGGTGGAACTCATCTGAAGCAAATTTCAAGTGGGCAATAATAATAAAAAATAGGGAACCCTTTCCACTGTTATTACTTTTTTTTCTTCTTCTTCTTTTTATTTCTTTTGATTTTGTCAAGTGTAATTTTGAAGTACTCCTGGTTTTTCATGTTTAATATCTTGTCCATTTGACTTACACTTCCCAGGAAAACATTCACGTCTTTCCTGCGATACTCACTGTACCTATGCACAAATAACATTCAAAAGAACAACCATTAAATGCAATGCAGTTTCTCCACAATAAAAGGATATTAGGGTAAGTGCACTAGAAATCTGCCAAAAATATACAGAGCTGAAAAAATATTCCTTGGGTTCAAGCCACTGCACAGACTCCCTGATTTATTAAAGTAATTACACTTAGTGTTAATTTTCTGTCTTCTGAGAGTAAGTTAAAGAAAAGGAAGTTTGAAGCTTATAAGGAACAGTCTTAATATATGTTCTTTTAAATATTATTTAATATTTGTGCATTTAAGGAGAAAAAGACTCAAGAGCTTTGTGGATTTCAGATGACAGAAATATCTCTGTGCGTGTCATCACACTGCGTGTTAGTCTGGAAGGTTTGGAAAATATTTAGACTAAGTCTCCAAAATCAAAAATAAGGCATTCTTGACTGTATGGGAACTATGATTTAGCTAAACTTGGATGATCCAGAAACCATATAGTCAGAATGGAGTAATCACTCATTTTCTTTCATATGATAGATAAATTTGCTGAAAACAATAAGGAGAAAAACAACAGGTTGAGATGTGTGTGTACCAATATATATGTATTAGCAAGAATTTATTTTGAGAAACTGGACTAGTTTTCATTAGTTATAGAAAAAATATGACGTCTATATTAAAGAACATGATGGAAAACAAAATCTCATTGACATAGACTGTTTCTAAACATGTGTTTACTAATGGAGTTTTGCAAATGGCCATTTCAAATCTATATTTGGAAATAGTTTTTCATGCATTGAATTTTTTTTTTTACTATCTCATTTATCTATAACTTAATTGGTGTCCAGGAAAACAAAGTCAGTCCCTAATTCTTCATATGTTTGTACATTTTCTCAACCTGAAGGGCATGAGTAGATCAACTGGATTATTATAATGATTTAAGTTTAAAAAAGGACAATGTTTTTGCAAGGTCAGAGATACTGGAATGTGCAAAAACTTAGAAGTCTAGACTAATGAGTAGAAAAAGTATGTAAGAAGGAGTTTATTAATGTTATTTCTATCTAAATTAAACAGTTTAGCATACAACATTTCTGCCCACTGTTAATATCGTTTTTATAGTAACATTTAAACTTAACTATGTACAGAAAACCTTTAAATAAGGCTCTCCCAAAAATTAAGCAGGTTTTTTTCATTCTATGCTTAATTACTGTTTGGGGTAATCTTAGACCTTCCTGCTTTACCTTTCCCACCTCCCTGTCCAGCTGCTGGGAGCCAGTGAAGAGCAAGAAGGCAACTCGTGTGGACTGACCTTGCCAACGTAGACTCCAAAATGAAATATGAAGGACAAAATGATAAAAAGGCAAGGAGAATACCTTGAAGTCTGGGATGCTAACTATAGGTCACCATGTTATCCAGATCAACAAGTTTCAAGAGGGAACTCAAAAGATTAGCTCTTTATTTTATGCTTCCACCCTTTGGTTCTTATGTCAAACAAAATATTTGTTATTCATTGTTTGTGAAAATCTGCAAGGAATTTGGATTCATTCATCATTTCAGCAGCGTGAGAAGCAGCTCATCCTTGCTCATATCACAAGAAGGTAAAGGAAAAGGAAAGGAGGGTGAGCAGACGCTGTGGTCATGAGCACTTTAGAAAGGCGTGCGATGGTAGAAGTGATAAAGCAGGAGATGGAGTGTAGTTATCAATAGCAGATAACATGGTTTTGCTAAACAAACTGCTGTCCTTGGAGTAAGTAGTTCAAAATTGTTCTACCTACACACAGGTACACAGTTCAGCAAAGGTTCAGCTCATTCAAGCTCGGATGCATTTTAAAAAGCAGTTACATAATGAAGAGAAATGTCACTGCTTAGTGCACGTCTCCGGTCCCGCACACTCACTGAAAGGCTGGAGACAAACGCTCCTTAGTTATAATTTTCCAACTGGAATGTTACATACTCCACCATACAAAAGATACAGAAATTGCAGACTGACCTGTTAGTTGCCCTTTCCTATCTTCTAAATTCAGCCTGGTAACAAAGCCGGTTTTCACAATGTGAAAGAGTACGATTATATTCAAACCCCGCTGTGTGGGGGACAAGTACTTCCATCTTTACTCTTTTATTGCTCAGCAAAACTTGCACTCGCCCTTCACTCAGCTCCCTTTTACCAGCTGCCTACTGCAACAGTCACAAGCTATCTTTTAATGAACATCACAGGGTAAAAGACAAACACACCTTTTGAGGATTCATTTGCGTATTTAGTTATAGGAGAAGATAAGAACATGTTAAGCAACATGCATACATGGTTCTTTCATCCAGAGATAAACTCTGCTGCCAGCAGGTGTTATAAAAAGTCGGTGTTCCCACTCAGGATGTTCTAAATGCTCTTTCTTTCCTTTAAATAAGGATATCAGGCTGCACGTGGAAAGATATCCAGTGCCTGTATCACACTGTTGTAGGCTTAAATTGCACAAGTTTTTCATGTGACCATACCTTCATTTTGCTTTTTGGTAGCTTATAGTTCAAATCTGCCTTTGTCGTCAGCTGAAGTGAGGGAGTAAGTTCTAGAGCAATAAACCTAGCAATTTATAATTCCTCTAATTTTTATAGCCTAGGATGTGGAAATCAGCAGAAACCGGGCAAGCCGCGCTCTAGAGAGGGGTGCGACGTGTTGTAAAGATCATGAGGTGTATCCCAGGGAAGGGAGTCCCAGGGCATGATCATCACTTGGGGTTTGTAAATGGACCAGATAAAGGACTTGCCATTTGGAAACCCCTCTTTTGTAGGGAAGTCCTCAATCTGAAGGGCTAAGTTCCTGGCTAGAGGTAGGATTCTGAGCAGCAGGTAGAGGGAAAGCCATGGTGACCACTACAGTCAATGAAGATAGAAGGATATACCTGTTCCCTGGTATGGAAGAGAACAAGTAAGTCCAGGAAAAAAAAAAAACATCTATTTTTTTAACTAAGAAAAAGACCCTGTCCTCCCAGGCAGATGAAAAGCAGGGAATCTTCCTAAAACAAACACTGAAGGAGTATTTTTGAACCCTGTGAAGGTCTCCGTTATTTTCTAGAATTAGCAAAAGTCCTGTAAGTATATATTTTGAATTGGACATATTTTTATATATCAAAAATGAGAAAGGGCATAGGTCCTTTAAATTGTCACCATAGAATTGTATAAAAATGGAGAACTTTAAATATTTACTATAAAGAACTGGAAACCTACTATTCCAGATTTCCATTTAGGAGCCCATTATATAGAGAGACAAATTTGGTGAGACTTTATCACTCTTTCTGTGAGAATTAGAGAGAGGTTACTGGTTCCTAATTTTTTAGGTGCCTTCAGATCCTCTGTATTTAGTGGATTTAAATTAGATCAGCTAACATTGCAGAGCCTCTAACTCACTACGTCAGTGCTTCCAGAAGAGCAGTTGTGTTATCTGCAGATGAAAAAAATGTATAAGAGAATGGGGATATATTTTGCTTGATATTTTTAGAGAAGCAACCACAAAACTAACTTCGGAAGCTCAGCCATCTCTGCTTTAAGGATGGATGATTATTGCTCTTTAACCTGCTTTATTTTTTTCTTTGAAAAATATATTGTGTATTCTTGCCTGAAATATGGAGAACAATAGAAGGAATACGGGCATAAAATAGAAACCACGGGTTCCTAGAGAAGCAATTATTTTAATGAAACATTGGAATATTTCTCTGAGTAATTATGAAGATTGTAATTTAATGTGAAACATGTTAGGATTCGTGTTTTAGTGGGTTTCCAGTTTTTAAAGGATTCTTTCTATTTTTTTTTTTGTTCCCTAGGAACTCCCAGAACTCCCATTCACTTCAATGGTAGCTGCAGGTGCTGAAAATCCATTGGAATGGTCCACACTGATTTGAGATTTTCCAGTGCTCTTTCTCTCACACACGTGCTCACACATGGTCCTCCTTACCCTTCTCTCTTTTTCCCTCCATCTGCCCAAGATTAAGACCAATCTCGCCAGACATGGATACTCATATACTGGAGGTATGAAAGTTGCAAAGAAGCAGTTAAATGAACTGGGAAAAAAAAAAAAAAAGAGAAAAAAAAAAAAAAGTGAAGTTCTCATGCCTTTATTTTTCCCCAGCATTTTTTAAAATAAAATGCGACCTTATAACAAGGAGGTAGATTTCCTAGAAAATTAATCAAGACTCAGGGAACATGCAGATGAGTGAATTCTTTTAGAAGCACCTCTAATGCATTTTTACAAGGGTCATTGTGTTTTACAATGTAAAAAAAAAAATAAAAAAAGGAGAAAAAAAAACCTAAATCACATTTTTACTGGACTTGAAATAAAAACAGACAATTGGAAATGCATTGTAAACAGGATTATTCAAACTCAGCTTGCCTTAAGATAGAAGCAGCTTTTAAGCAGGCTGTTACATAAAGGTCCAGTATTTCTGAGATTTTATGAGAGTAATCTAATGCAATGGTCAGACAAGGTTAAGAATAATGCCCTTGCAGTCTCTCTAGATGCAATGATAGTATTTGATGTGAATAAAAAGGCTACACTTTCTGGGTGTTGGTGAGACTGAACTGCACAGACATTTATTTGGAGATTTGAGCTTGAACTTCAATATTCCTCAGGAAAAAAAAAGAAAAAAATCCACAGTTATTTTGAATCTTTTTTTCCTGACTTTTGTACTTATGGTTCGTTGTCCATCTCTTCCTTCTTTCCCCATATTAGCTTTCAAAACACTTCCTGAGGCTTTTAGAAATGTCGTAAACTTACTGTATCATTACTGATGCACGCAAGCAGGAACATAAATGAATACTGTATGTGGATGATATTCTTCTTTTTATAACCCATCCTGATATTTCAATCCCGGCTATTACACTGTTCATAAATCAGTTTGGGATCCTCTCTGGCTTTAAAAGTAATTATAATAAATCCAAAGATATGTTTATGTATAGGAGGCCAATTGAACCCTTTGCTTTTCAGTTTCCATTTAAATTGGTCTCCAGAGGTCTTACCCCAGGTTATTTATTCCTTTTTCTTTAGATCTGCTGTACAGATTTAATCTTGCTTCTCTGCTTTGTAAAATTCAATAGATGCTATACAGGTGGTTTTCGTTCTTTCCCTTTTTTTATTAGGGGAAAGAGTTGTCATTAATTAAAAACAAAATGAATTTTGTATTTTTTCTCTGATAATAAATAAACTTACCAAGAAATTATGAAGACCAGCTTAAGAAATGTTTCTAGGTGCCTTGAAAGCAATTGCTCAACTCATTTACTTACTCTAATCCTGCACAAACAATGTATTAGTCGTCTCTGCAATTTTTTTCCATTTGCCTGACTGTTAAGTAAAACTCAGCTCCTAATTCCTTTCTTTCAGTGTCTTTCTGACTGATTAAATTCTCACCCAGAAGTCATCCCAAGGTAAGTTGGCACATCAGTAGGTGTGGATCAGAGCAGCAGAACCGCGTGGCTGGAAAGCTTTGTCTGATCACACAGACTTCTGATTTCACAAAGCTATTCTTCCAGAAATGCAGCAAATGCCAGAGTATCTGCAAAGAGGTCAGCTGAGAGAAAAGATGCAAATCGTAGAAACAACCTGCTAAGAGCAATGTAAGAAATAAGGGAATTTGTTTCATGAAACATATATCTGAGGAACACCATTCCACAGCATCTTATTTCACCTTCTTTATTTTATCTCCCTTCATTCTCTAAATAAAAAAAAAATGCAAGCCACACATACAATTCAAATCTGTGAGTAAAAGTGTCCCTTTTCAAGTACAATAACTCATCAAATAAATATCAGCTATTTCAAATCCTCTACATTGTCTTTGTAGGTGAAGCATATCACTTCTTCTTTATTACAGAGGTAAAAAATAGTGATATTTATGAGGAACAGTGCTGTGCTACAGAACTTAGTATGCTTTGAGACTCTTTATGTTCAGGAGATGCCAAAATTTGCAATCCAGAAGGAGAGGAGAGAAGAGGAGAGCAATTTTGTAAAAGAGGCTTTTTCTTTTTTTTTTTTCTTTTTAAGAAAGTTGATGTGCAATTAATCACAGGAGTCCAGAGGCTGTGGCTTTCAAACCACAGCAAGTTATCATAGGAATTAGAAAGAAATTTTCAAATGGGGGTCTGGAAAGTGGGAGCTTTTCTAGAGACTGAGACTGTAGAATTAAGAAATGCTGGCTACAAAGGAAAGCTGAACCAGAAAACTAGACTAGAAAAAAAGGCCCACCTGCAAGGGCAAGATAAGCACATTAGTTTAAGAGCTTTTATTTAATCTCTCACCAAAAAGATTTAAGTTTTCTCTCTTTAAATTGCAGAGAATATTTGTTCTGACTTTTTGCTCCTTTATTTATTTTCAGTTTTTAATAGCACAGCCCTAGAGTTTGGAAATTGTCTGGAATGGTCATTTGTGAGGAGGTGGAATGCTTCTACTTCAGGGGTCTGATTAGCTTCATGTCACACCATGCTGTGCCTTACCATTTTTAAATTACTTCACATATTTTTTGGAGGATTTCTGTCTATTTCTTACTAAAGGATACTAAGAAAACTGGCCCAAATTCTTTTTTGCTAATTCAGATGAATAGTCCCAGATGAACCTGATTTGTTTGCAAGAGAGTCTTTCATGACAATGTATTGCACAAACACATCATAAATATAAATATCAACTATATAATAATTAATATAACTAATATAATCACTAAAAATAATCTCAGTATTCTAAATACTTTCAAATGTCTTTGTTTTTCTTTTTTTTTTTCTAGTTTTGAGATATTAGTTATATTTCTGTTTGATCCTGAACAACTATGCTTTGGAATGTCAGTTTAGTATATGGATTTAATAGCTCATCCTATATTTGGGAATTTCCATATTCTTGTCCTCATCGACTTGTGAAAAATACAGATTGAGGAAATGATCACTGTGTTTGGATATGAACTAAAATCAATGCCTTCTGAACTGAGTTAAAATCTATCTTCATTCTAGCACAAGCCTTTACTTGGAGTTACATCTGTCTTCATAAAATCAAACTGGTTTGGTGGTATGTTTTGTGTTTTGTTGGCGATTTTTTAACAAAGAAAGAGTAATTTCTTATCCATTCATTTCCAATTGACTGACATCTTCCTCTATATTCCCTCCAATGGAATAAGCTCCTCATAATCTTGAAACTGAATCGAGACCTTGAAAAATATTTTAGTAATGTTTCTTTAAAAACACACTTTTACAAAAATGAACCTATTGATGTCTTGCTGGGAATAAACACAGTCTCTATAGACATAGCCCATAGGATCCTGAGCCCATTAGGTTCTGAGATGCCCTTTGGTTTTCAGGTGAATACTTAGTGCTGATTTTGACCTGAGGTCCACTTCTGAGGTGTACATTCACATCTGACATGGAAATGTGGATTTGGGAGACATACAGTGTGCTACCAGTAAGATTTTAAGAAAAAAAAGGTTAATACTTGGGGTTCTGCTTCAAAGGTTGTCTTTCTTTCCATTTATCTTCTGAGGATCCCCTGGATATGCACATCATGAGGCTTTACTGTAAGGCTTACCTGGTTTGCAAACCTTTCCTGGGGAGTAAGGGCACGATGGTGGCAGTAAGCACATGATGGTGGCAGGAAGCATTTTCCTACTGGATATTTAAGTAGAGGTTCAAAGACGTCATTGAACTATCTATACTATTGCACAACAGTCTGGATGGTAAATAGGATTTGTTGTGGATTAATATTCACTTTTGGAGGTAATCTGGAAGAACTCTGAGAGTCTGAACATACAGGGTTTAGAAATATCAACAGGTGCTTCTCAATGTCCTTGGTTGTCTTTCAAATAGCTTTTACATAATATATGTGTGTGCTTACTATATTCAAATATATATGTTTGGGCTTGGGTTTTTTTTTTTTTTACCATGATTGTGGTACTCAGTGAAAGGAAATAATTTGATCCAAGTCACACTAGAATCATTGAGAATCTTGTCATTGATTTTTCTGTGGAAATGTATTCAGTTCTCAAGTATCCAACTCCGGCCTCTGTTCCAGGCAGAGTGCTGTGATTGCTGAGTGCTGTCTATCTCTAATTCTTCTGCAATGGTGTTATACCTGGTCTTACATAAACCCAGAGAGTAGTGTTTCTGAATAAGCGTGTTTTAATCTGAATAATGGAGATAATATGCCACTACAGAGCAACAAAGTTGTGAGACACTTAGGTTAACACTCACCAATTTCATTTTCATTATTTTCATGCTTATCCTTGGTACTTTTCTTGGTATGAATCTTTCTGCTCATTATACTATTGGCAATTGCAAAAGACATTCAGGTCAAGTAGACTCAAAACCATTCTGACAAATAAAGCTACATCTTGCAGCTATAGGACTGCAGAGTTATACACCTGAATTCTAGGAAAATGAGAATCACTTTAAGGTGGTTTTTTTTAAAATTTTTTTAGACTTTTTGAAAATACGTTTCAGAACTCTGCACTGAAGAGATTAAATAGATGCTATGATCTCATATTCAATGAGAGTTACATCACATTATTAAATGGGCCTAAAATATGGGGTAGCATTTCAAATGTACCAACTTGCACCCAAACTATGTTTTTGCACGTCTTTGTGTGTCATTCTGTTCTTTATTTTATAGCACATAGGCCAGTGTGCAAGACAAAGGGAGGACATTACTGAGACATACAGATAATGAATTATAATGAACAAAGTTGGATAATGATATTTATCTTCTTTTAGAACTTAAAGCTGGGAAGAAGAGCAGAAAGAGTACAATTGAAAAATGAGGAAAGAATATTTTTATACTCAGTCCAAAAGACATGGGATTCCTGATTTCAGCAAGATTCGGAGCAAGGATAAGTCTCTACATTATTTTTTTATTAGCTAAAAATGTTAAGAGTGAATAAACAATAAGAAATTATGGTGGAAATCTATAAGGGAAAGAATGGTAAAAATAAGGCAGAAATTAAAGAGAAAAATGCTTAGTGCTATATTATCTATTTCTTTTGCAAATCTGTAAAGATATACTTACAAACCAGATAATAATTTAAATGGAGAAAATTAGGAAACAAGTTTATTAAGAGGCATGATTTATCTTTAAAGTATCTCCTCAGAAATACTCATTGCTGAAAATAAACCTGAGGGAATGTTTTTCTACTTGTTATAAGCCTGAACCTTGATCTTGCAGTGTGCTGAGCTTTGCTTTCCGGGCTGTGTGCTTTAATTGTTTTGACTCAGCACCACGCTGAATTGCAACCCTGGCCTTTAACTGCTGCCAGGATATAGTTCTAGTAAACACAACAACATATCCATGGCAACCTACGGTTTTAGTTCTAACTTTTCAAAACACAAAAAGGTAATTATTTTTTTTTTCTTTATATTTTTATATCCCTATGGCTCATAATAGCAGTGATGACCTCCTGGCTGGGCATTTCCAAGCTATTAATGACAGGCTGAGTTATGCGACCTTGACTTCACCTGCAGCCATTAACTTTTCTATCTAGTCATTAACTGCTGAGAAATGCCCTCCCTTTTGGTCATTATTTCTTATATATGCATTTCTTAAATAGGCATTTTCTGTAACAATTACATGTCAGAGCAATTTCATATTTTTTTATTAATAAGTGCTATCTTATCTTTGTGTTCAAGCCACAGAGATCCTTTGACATCTAGCAGCTTGCACATCATTTGAGTTTCTAAGGAAGAGGTCATCATTTATGCACAGGCAAATGGGAGACAGAGGGCTTAAAACATCATATTTTACATGGGAGGAAAAAGCCTTGCATCGTTTGAGTTAAATCTGTGGAGCATATTCAGAAATGCTGAGGAATTCATTTTTAGATCGGGCATTTAGATGTACAATGTATGCCACAATACCAGCCAGAAAACCCTCAGCCTTAATAGTAAAGGTGACCTCTAAGTTATCCCTCCTGACTACCGAATCTTTAGACAAAATGGTTAGTAATTTCACTGGGATTAATTTGCCAGCATTTTGCAGACCCTTATCTTATTTTCTGGAACTCATAGAGGGATCAGAATCCACATGATATATTTCTCTTATCTGTCAGAGCAGTAGCATAAGATAAAAGAAGATTCTTATTGAATGGATATATTTTTCATTGTCCTTCATACCATAGATTAAATAGGTCTTGTATGAGTTTTCTTTTCCTGATAGAGCAAGCCATACTCCTGCATAAATAACTTCTGTGTAATTTGAGACCTCTTATGAAGAGCTCAGTAATCAATTTTTTTAGATGTTGTAATTAGTAGCCTTACCTGGATCAAAACCCAAATGTTGCTGGAGGGAAAAAAAGGTTGTAGAGTTATTTTCAAGGGTGGGACATAGTTGTCTGCGTGAATGACAAAGGTTATTATCATATATTCCTGGAAATACCAGCAACAGAGGATTTGTTTAATTTGTTTGTTCCTGTAGCTCAGACATATAGTTATACTTCTGTAAACAATGTTTGTTCAGTGAAGTGCTCAGTCCTTTGCATAGGAAATTTCTCTGGCAATATCCTTGACTAACAGGAAATATCTGTCCTACAAAAAGAAAAAAAAAAATGTTTCCAGGAGATAAAATCTGTTGTTCTTTTAGTTGTTATTTTATTTAGGTGTCTTGTTTATTAGAACGTATCATCCTAATTTTGTACAACAGAGGGGGAAAAGGCAGAGAGAGGTGAAGGAGGCCAAAAGAACGTAAACTAAAGAAGTAAACTCTGCAAATCTTGATAAATGCAACTCCGCCAGTAAGTGACAATATAGGTGAAACATTTCTCTTTTAAACTTTTTTCCATTAGTTTTTTGACAGGAGTACACTAGTTCAGCTTTAATGAGATTCTAGTGTAAAAACTTCAGGGCTAAATAAAAGAAACAAATCAAAAGGACCGGATGATTGCCATTTAATGTGAAAGAATGAAAGTGCAAACAATCATTGTATGACATCTCGCTGTGCTAGTCACTGCAGAATGACAGGTAGAACAATTCAAAGTTACTGATCTAAAGATGGAATAACAGCTCATATGTTTGAAGTGCTCAGAAGATGAAGAAATAAAACAGACTCTAAGATAAGACATGGTTAAGCCTTTTAAATTCCTTGCCTTATTGTCAGTATCATTTGAACGCTTTTGTACACATTTTTTTTTCCCCCCTCAGAAACTATTTTATCGAAGGAATTACTTTTAAGAGCTGATTTTTATTATTATCCTCCAGGCTGAATGGTATGCTTTGTTTTTCAACAAGATGAGAAAAAATGTACACAATGAAAAGTATATTACTAGTTTGCTAAGCACCCATATTGTATATATTCAGAAGTGTGTGCTCCCAGGATATATTGTTAAGCTGTGCATTTTAAGGAAGTTCAATAATTCACATGCTAATTTACTCTACAGGTACCCTGACTTTTTTAACATGCAACTTAACAAGTTTGGTATGAATTTCTGTTTATATTTTCCTTGTCTGTTCTTTGCTTGATATTATTTTAAGACTCTAAGGAAAATCACCTATTCCTTCTTTCAGCAAGCCTTTTTATCAGTGAAATAACCTATTCTAGTTACTGCTGGAAACAATAATCTGTAATTGCTGCTTTCAGTCCTAATTTGGCCTGTCCCTAGTTTTTCATCTCAATCTAATCTAAACCTATTTGAGCAAATAAAATGATATTTACCTCATCCTCTGTTACAAGCTTTCAAGATTACAGGCTTCAGGAAAAATCAATACAAAATACCAGCTTAGCAGCAGGTTTGTGCTCAGAAAGAATGCTAACTTTTCTTTCCTGCATTTTCTGACTCTCTACTCCCCTGGAGTGAAAGCAAACCTTAGACTGTAAGGAATGAAGGGGGAAAAAAAAAGAAAAAAGAGAAAAAAAAAAAGAAAGAAACACAAAAACCCCAGCCTTCAGTGATGTGTTTGGTTCGTGGTGAGCAGCCACTTTTGAGCTCACAAGCCGGAGTGCGGTGCATGGTCAAGCTCCTCACCTTTCGCTTCTGCTTCCACACTGCACACCTGACAGAGAGCACCAAAAGGAAGGATCTCGACCTCGCGGATGATTTTTTCAGACTCAAATACCATCCTCATTTATTATTTATTTGCTTCAAGCAGTTGGGATTTGAGGTATCATCATACCTGACTGACTGATTTAAGGAAGTGGCCACCTCTCTGTGGGGGGATCTCATGAGAATAAAATCCTATTACTTTCCAAAAAGATTACTTCATTTGCTGCCTGAAATAAGCTTTTGATGAAAACATTTGAATGTTGAGTTTGTAAACAACCAAGAATTCTCAGCAGTGCTAGCTTTTTTTTTTTTTTTTTAATGTTGAAGAGGATGTCTGGTTGTTTTTATTCTGATTTTGCTTTGTTCTGTTGTTGTTGGGCTTTTTGACCAAGAAACCAATTAATACAGAAAATTAGGTTGTAATAATAATTATACTGTATCTATCAAACTTTTCAAATTACTTGTTCTCTTTCATTGTAAAACAGAAAACTTCTTCCTTTTAAAACTTATGTTGGATTTCTCCTTCATAGCTCTCTCCACAGGCTTCCTCTTCCCACACCCACCTTGTGAATAGTGTCTGATTTGAAAAATTACAGGGAGTTATTTGGTCTCCCTTTAGACCCTGTGGGATTGTAATCATGTAATAGTTATGTAGTGTTTGAAATAAGCTCTAAACCAAGCCAAATATTTAACTTAATCACCCCTTTTTGACATTTTAATTCAAGACTCAAGTTTTCTCAGACAGTAACAAAATAGGTATGTCCTATTCTTTGGATGCTACTTTTTTAATGAGTAGCACAGACACACTCAAAAAAGTACATCACTTAAGTTTTTATTTCCCCAAGAATGGTAAGAGTTGCATCGATGCATTTAGGGGAAACCAATTCTTTGAAACAGGAGATTAAGACCTAATTGCATTCACCTAACCGTGGTTACTAAATTAGTACTCTGCTCACACTGGGCGCAGAAGTAATCAATGGAGGGAGATAAGCACCTTCAGAGTCTTAGGTGAACTGAACTGCCCTTTGGAGATGCTTATTTCTTTTCATGGAATATAGAGGGCGGCTAAGGTAACCTCAGGTGATTCATCCTAAACTTATTTAGGATAAATCCTAAGTGATCATTTTGCTGCCAGCATCTTCTAAGCCATAAGACCCCGCTTCTGCAGGCCTTCTGTCACCCATATAGGGTTCTCCAGAAACTCAGAGCACCTGAAGTGTCCATTAGCTTCTAGTTCAACCCCAAGAAAAACAAACAAAGCTTGGGAAGAGCAGTTCCTACATGTAATTGTTTTTTTAGAGTGATTTTTAAATGCAACTATTTGAAAAATGGTGGAACATTATCTCACTCCTCTTATGTGTCCAAGATTTGCCAATGTTCAGGTGAAGTCAAATCTCTTCCGCATCTCTTTCTTTTTTTCTCCAGTCCTCTCTACCTATGGTGATGATTTATCCTGTAGTCTCAGGTGATTGTGTGTCTCCCTTCCAAAGAGCCAAATGGGACAGCTTACACCACCCAGAGCTGTTGTCCCACGATGAGTACTGTGTTCAGTTCTGGGCCCCTCACTACAGGAAGGACATTGACGTGGTCGACTGTGTCAAGAGGAGATCCACCAAGCTGGTGAGGGGTCTAGAGAACAAATCATATGAGGAGAGACTTAGGGAACTGGGCCTGTTTAGTTTGGAGAAGAGGAGGCTGAAGGGAGACCTCATTGCCCTCTCCAAGTCCCTGAAAGAAGGGTGTAGAGAGGTGAGGGTTGGCCTCTTCTCCCAAGGCAATAATGACAGGAGCAGAGGAAATGGTCTAAAGTTGGGGCAGAGGAGGTTTAGATTAGATATTAGGAAGAATGACTTTCCTGAGAGGGTGGTCAGGCCCTGGAACAGCCTGCCCAGGGAGGTGGTGGAGTCACCATCCCTGGACGGATTTAAGAAACATGTAGACATGGCTCTTCAGGGCACGCTCTAGTGCCTGAGATTATTGGTTTGTGGGTGGGTGTGATGTGGTGGGGTGGTGTGTGTGTTGTTGGTTTGGTTTTGTTTTGTTTTGTTTTGTTTTTCTTTTACTTTGTGGTTGGACTCGATGATCTCAGACGTCCCTTCCAACCATGATGATTCTGTGATTCTGTGATCTCACCAGGTTCTTTTATCACTTACAGTCAGCTCACATTTTGGGACCATATTTTCTTAATGAAACCCAAAATGTAAGAAATATGATTTTGCAAAACATCACTAGTATTTCATACCACTGTCTATTGGACCCTTTAAGCTTTGTGAAGCTTAGTCCCCATTTTTTAATCTAACGTAAGACTGTTATGATCAAATTGCCTGTGCATCTGTCAATCGTGCTGATAACTTTTGAAGTCTTTGACCAATTTCAAGCAAATTTGACATACAGGTAAAAGTCTTAAGAATTCTAAACTCCTGCAGAAGGCTGATACTGCCTTGCCCATCCATATATGCAATTCTTCTGCCAGCAGCGAGGGCTTGTATCCTGTTTAGCTCAGGACCACAACAAGAACTTTAGCTTCAGTTTATTCCTGTGTAATTCCTGAAGTCCCTTAATTCTTTTGAAAAAACTTTCAGCATTTTACATATTTGAAGTCACCACATCTATACATAATTTCGACCAAAATCTTGACCAAGTGACTCTGTTCTGTTCCAAGAGCTCTTTTATGCTTAGTTTTCACCACTCCTTCCACAGCTTTGCAGATAAAGCTGGCTGAAATAATACAATCGTGTGGCATAGACACAGTCATATCAGTTAAAGGTGTTGGTACTTTGGTGTAACCTCTTTCTAAAAATTTACAGGAGTTTTCACTGACTGCTACAGGAAGCATTTCACCATGGCAAAATAAACTAGACAGACTTTCTGTGACAAGGGATATTTTCTTCAGGGAGCTACTGATAGACCATTTAAAGTATATGGGCAGCTGAAAATGTAGACAGGATGACCCCTGAAGTTTATCTTCCCAAAGCGCGCTGCCTGAGGCTTTTGTGAGATTCCAGGAGATCCCATGTAAGTATTTAATGCCTATATAATTTGAAAAACTGGTAAAAGAAGATCAGCGTCTCACTGAACCAATGATGCAATGGACCAATCTTCAGCCGAGTTCAGTTTTGGTCATTTTTGAGGAAAAAATTATGAGATTCTTTTTTACGAAAATAAACAATACACTAGAGGTTCTAATGTCCTGAACTTGGAAATGTTTGAAGGAGGGAAGAAATGCATCAGCACAGTTTCAACGGAGGGAAGCTGGAGAATACAGAATACCTGACTTTGGCTCATTTTCGATCATGGACTGTAGTAGACTCCAGTGGAAGGTTGGACGGTGGTTGCCAGACCAGACTCTCCACGGTGGCCCCCCAGATTGTGCCCAACAGTAGGAGATGGATGTCACCATTGGGAATTGCAGGGAGCATTCACAGGAGATGGGGATAGCTGCTAAGCACCAAGCAGGCTTTCCCTGGCAGAGTAAAAAGAAAAGTAGAGCAAGGACAGGGCACTTTTATCCAGCAAAAGCTGGAAAAAAACCCCTTTATTTATCAGAAACATCGTGTGCCATGGAATCCGTATTAACAGACACAGGAACACAGAAGTTTATGATACTTTTACAAGTATTGGATATATTTGGAGATGATATTAAAGCAGTAAAGTTCCATGTTAGTGGAAACATTCCATTCTTACATACCCCCTCTGTAAGATTTTATTATACTGTGATGCCAGTGGTCGGGAGTGACATAGTGAGAACTCCTGTGACGTAATGTCACCGATGAAGAGAAATAGCTGCCTCTGGAGGACAGCTCAGGAGCTCTGCGTTGGGAGAGACATTCCACCCTCTCCCCTGTGCTCCTCCAGCCCATTTATTGTAGCCACTTGTTGTTAGCAGGCTTGTATTTCACCATTAGGCTCTTCAGAATACTGCAGTATTTATACAGCCTGTAATACAATGGAGTACCATCTTGCAAACTGTAGGTACCACGAATATAGGAATCACCACAACTACCAATATAAACAGTGACAATAGCACTAACAGCAATATTCACTAACAGTGATAAAGGTAACAAATTCTCTCAATTCCTAATCATGCATTTATAAGATAAGCTTTTTAACAACCTGTCAGTGCTGTTTGTTGAGGAAATACTACTTTCTGAAGGGTTAAAGGTTGCATAAATCGTAATGATACAACTTCCTCTGAAAAGTCTAAATTGATAGAAAACTCTAAGAAGGTGGAGCACCTCTGCTGTGAGGAAAGGCTGAGAGAGCTGGGGTTGTTCAGCCTGGAGAAGAGAAAGCTCTGGGGAGACCTTATCACAGCCTTTCAATATCTGAAGGGGGCTACAGGAGAGCTGGGGAGGGACTCTTTGTCAGGGAGTGCAGTGACAGGACAAGGGTCAACAGTTTTAAATTGGAAGAGGGGAGATTTAGATGAGATACCAGAAAGAAATTCTTTGGTGTGAGGGTGGTGAGAGCCTGGCCCAGGTTGCCCAGAGAAGCTGTGGCTGCCCCATCCCTGGAGGGGTTCAAGGCCAGGCTGGATGGGGCTTGGAGCAACCTGGTCTGGTGGGAGGTGTCCCTGCCCAGGGCAGGGGGGTGGAACTGGATGATATTTAAGGACCTTTCCAAACCAAATCATTCTATGATTCTATGAAAACACCACTAAGAAAAAAGGAAATCAATGCTGAATGGGTAATACTGAAGGAAAATCAGTAGTTTGGATGGCTTTACTTTTAATTTTCCATTGAGATACTAATTTTTTCTGAAGTTTGGAATAGTTTCCAACTATTGGATATTTTTTTCTCCATGAGATGGTTATTTTTTCATATTTTCCCCTGCTTCTGTGGACTCAGTCTCAATTGGAGGAAACAGGCATTGAGGTCAAATTACAGCTTAAAAAAGTATTCAAGCTCTATTTCAGGGAGGAACAGAAAAAAGACCCAAACAAATGCAGAAACTCAGAGAGAACGATTTGTGGGTAAAATAAATCCCACCCATTCAGAAGATGAGAAATGAATATTATTAGGTAGAATATGCTTCTACTTTAAAGACAATTTTGGTGTCCTTCAAGTTGAGATTGTAGGTATCCTTAAATTTAACCATTTACTTTGTAAATAGAGGAATTTAGACTGAAATTAAATTCAGCATGCTATGCAGCTGCAGATATCTCACAGTAAACATCCTTTTTTATTCTATATTCTTAGCTTGTATTTCTTGTGCTTGTCAGTGGCTTTTGCCAGACATGTTTTGCTGTATTTTAGTGAATAAATTGTAATTTTTAAGAGCTTTTTTTCCTAATTTACAGAAGTACTTTCTTTCAAAATTAATATATACAGCAGAACATTCTGAGTTTAAGAAAATTAATTGTACAATGTAATGAAAGATTTTTCCAGAGCTAAGACAACATAATTTAAAATAGTCAGCTTAATGTTCTGAAATATAATTTTGCTTTTGTTGCAGTTGAAAAATGAAGGTTTCTTTTATATACTGTATATCCCAAGATGATTTCAAAGCACTTTCACTTAGAAAAGCTAGCTGCTATTACATATGAATTTTCAAAGCTTGCCAAGGCTTTGGAAGGAATGATGAAAATTACTATTGCACGACCTTCAGGTTTTCTTTGTTTCATAAAAGGCTAAGATAGCATTTTTGTCATTTTTCTTTCAGCTCAGGTCTTTCATCATAAATATCAAAGCATGCAATTATGCCTGCTCATATCCTACCATATTCTGCCTGTTTTCTATCCATAGTGATGGTGTTCTCTTTTAGGATACTTTTTTCTTTTGTTTTTCACAAATCTGAAAGAAGTCCCATGTTTTTGTCGAGTGCCATAAATTGTTCATGAAACGCATGTTGCACTGATTAAAAAGAAGAGGAGTTGATTAAAATGGCTTTTATTCTTTTGTTCTAAGCAAAATCCTAAAGTAATGCTCAAGAGTCAAACCTAGCAGGATCATAGGAGACTGATTTGGCCTACAGGTGGAATTTTTAAATAGTGCTCATTGGGAAAAATGGGACGATCTTCTCTTTTATTAAAATCTCTAGTTTCATGCTGAATTTTTTCTGTTGTTCCTTGTTATTTTTCATGTATATCTTGTTGTTCTGCCTTATTTTGTGGGCCTGATCATCATGTGTCCTGATCATGAAAGACATGGAATGCCTGTAGCTGTTCTTGCCTAAATTAAGCCATAGTTGTACAATATATCACAAAATTAGGTTACTTCTATGTCTCGAGTACTTCAAAAGAGAGACCATTTGCTTTTTGCACGTGTTTACTGATCTGTTCCAATTTCCAATGGATACTGGCATAACACAGGTGGTGTAAATATATCAGACTGAAATATCCAAGGTTCATTTGCTTCTGAAATATTTTTAATTTGGTTTTGGTTTTTTTACAACCACAACCTTAAACACTAATAGCAATTTATACAGTAAAAATATTATAATTCTATTAATTGACTGAAGAAAAAAATTTTTTCTCTTGAAAACCAGAACAGCAAACCTTTGTTAGCGCTTGCGGGAACACACCTCCCCATTTTTTGTTTATTATGCTCAGATTTTTATAAAATTTACAATGACACAAGGAATACATTGTTTTCATCAATTTGAACCATGCTGTCACATGAATGTGAACATACTGGCTATGTCTTAAGTTAAATGTCAAGGGATATACATTTCCCACATAGAATAAAATTGATTTCAAGTTTCTTTTAACAGCGGTGGAGCAAAAAAGCCCACTGTATTTTTAAACCAAGTAGAACTGCCTCAACGTGTCTTAATAAAAATGTATATGGTTAAATAGCAACAGTGTTACTCACAGTATCTAACATTAAAAATATTTTTAATGAGAATAATTGGAATTACCAAAACCTTGCTATTTAATACGATTTGCTGATGTGAGGTTGTGTTAAAATAGCTAAAATTGTTTTCTAAAAAAATTTAATTAGGAGAATATTTTGCCTTTTTCAGTCCTCATACAAAAAGAACATGAGAAGGGAGCAAGCAAAAGGGAGAGTCTTTTTGTGGGGTTTTTTGCATATACCTCTTGAAAAGTCCCTCCTCAGCATTTAAATATCCCCAGCAAAACCCTCAGCGTAGTGGCTATATGTATCAATACTGCAAAAGGAAGGAAGTTGAGACTCGCCATAAGAGAATTCATTAATTCTTAAGACTTCTAAAATATTAATAGAACTTTCAAACAACATTGCTTGCTTATGCAGTGTCCGTTCAGCTGGCTGTGAGGGTGAGACAATAGGTGGAAATTCTGAGATTACTGGACGTCCTTCTTCCTACACCATAGCCCGCGGTTTTGCCTTATTTTCCCACACTGAATGACAAATATGCTCAGCAATTACTGTACATTAAAAAACCGACAACATGACAACGTGTCTGAGAGCTATAAACAAAGCAGCTGCTTGAGAAACTTTTTCATGTCTGTAGCAACTCCTGGAGGATTTTGGCCTCTGCCTGTCTGAAAGCCATTTGAAGCAACTTGGCTTCTACACTGTCTTTTTCTGTCAGCCAAAAACTGCATTTCAAATGTTAAACTTCAGTAATAAAAGGATCTTATATTGAATAACACTTTAAAATGCATTTTGTTCTCCATCCGTAATACTTGGATCCCAGAATACATTTAAAGCTTAACCATAAAGCAACTGATGCTAAATTTCTTTTTAATTAGAAGAAACTCCTTAATCCATTTTAGCATTCCTTATGCTTACTATGGAATAGTAATGACACTGTTATTTTTTCAGGTTATAAATCTATCTCCCTATAAGCATATCATCATCTATGCTGAAGTAATATCTTCAACTAATGAAAGTTTGCATTTGCCTTTGTTAGGAAAACCATAAAAATGAATTAAAAAGTATGCAAAGTAATAGGAATACATTGTAAAGGATTCCCTTTTGCCAGAGGCAGATGCTATTAGAGACTGATGCAGGTGTAATATTTATGATCAAGGCTGAAGAGGCCAGAGCTTTTGTTAATAAAATTAAGGAGGTATTCCCAGTTGCGCAAGTGTAAAGTATGGGTTCCAACCCAGAATACTTCAAAGATTGGGAGTGGAGGCTTTACTTATTGCCTTTAGTATAGGCAATAAATAAATAATATAATAAAAAAGGTGGGCTGAGATGTGCTATAGTTGGAAACAAAGAACTAAGCAATGGAAGGTAACACACATAGTCACAGTTATGTATGACAACTATCACTGAAACATCATGGCAGTGAAAGACCAAATTCTGCTGTGCAGTTGGCAGAAATCAGAAAAAGGAAAGGGAGCCTTCTTCCCAAAATTCTGCATAAAATATAAGGCAAGAAAAGTTTCAGCGAAGGGGGTTCCAGTGATGAAAATATGTATATTTAAAGGTTAGTTCACACAAATAGATGTAAGAAAGTTGTATTGCATTGCTGACTTCATCATTAGGAAAATAGTATTGAATGTTTAGCAATAAAAAATATCTCAAAGATGCTACTAATTTGATATTACTATTAATCCCTTATTTCTGATAATTAAATAGTAATAGTCTGATTCACTTAAACCATTACAATGCCTCAGCAAGCCAGGTTTGAAGATGTGTGATCCTTTAAACCATTTCTTTCTAGGATTATTAATTCTAAAAACACACAGGAGAAGTAAATCGGAAGTGATAATATACAGGAATTGTTTGAAAATATTGCCACTAAGTAGAAGTGACCACAATATAAATGATTTCAAAATTGCTGGAATGAGACTCAAACCAAGAACAAGTACTGTGACATCAAATTACAGAAAAGATTTTTCATTGGGTTTTTGTTGTTTCTTTTAATAACATAACTAGTCAAAATGACCGTAATATCAAACATAGGGAAAATTAAATTTTGACTTAGGATAGACATACGTTGACTGTGTTATAACAGAATTATGGAGAGCATAACTTACTTCAGCAGAAAATGTAAGATAAAAGTCAGTATTTGTAAATGGCAAAATCTGCAAGATTACTTGAGCCAAGCTGGAAATCCTATCTTTGTGAACGCAGCAGAAAGAATCATAAATTGTGTCAGACAAACATTTAAAATAGAATGAGAGAGCCAAGAAGAAAAAAAAAATCATATATCCAGAGACTAAAAACCAAATAATATATTATTATAGTATGAAACAGGAGGTATGGGTGAAAATGTGTGGGTCTTTGGATCTCCCAGGGGCTTATGGGAGAGAATGTAAGTGACAGAACACAGTGGGAAACCAGTTCATTTCTTTCCAACTGTATTCACCTTCAGTCATGCAGTGTTGTCAAGAGGAGATCTTTCTTCAATGTTTATCCTACTGTACCATCATCTTCAGATGCCTCCCTTTGTGGATGACACCGAGCGAAGTGGTGCATTCAATACCCTGGGGGGAAGGGATGTCAGCCAGAGGGACCTGGACAGGCTTGATAAGTGGGCCCAGGAGAATGTCATGAAGTTCAACAAGGCCAAGTGCAAGGTCTTGCACCTGGGTTGGGACAATCACAAGTAAAACAAGGGAGGTTTTCCCCACCTCTACTCCACCTGGAGCGCCTGGAGTACTGCATCCAGCTTTAGACCCCTGAGTGAAAAAATAATGTAGATGTGTTAGAGCAAGTCCAGGGGACAACCACCAAAAAGATCCAAGTGCTGGAGCACCAATAAAGGCTGAGTTGGGTTGTTTAGCCTGCAGAAGAAAAGGCTTTGGGGAGACCTTCTTGTGGCTTTCATACCAAAAATAAATAAATAAACTGGGGTCAGTGACGAGGAAGTAAATTGCTGGAAGAAGAAACTTCAGCTAGAAACTCACCAGAGAAAATAAGTTGTCTCACAAAACACTGGTCAGGCCAAAGTAGCCGCATTCCTTTAACTGACTTTGTTATCAACAGCACCAGGAAGAAGGGGGAATGGGATAGGGGCAGGACAAGCTGTTATGTAGGTCGTTAAAAATAATATGTTCACTTCCAAGTACTCTAAAGTAGTTTGCAATAATGTATTAATACAGCATGCCATTGACCAGTGAATTGGAAGTATCATTAAGAAGTCTGACAAAGGAGGAAACCAAAACTGGCAGTGCAAAGGAACATGGAATTTAGGTGGTATTAGTTTTCTAATGGGGCCATTCATGTAATAGCTTTCATTAAACGGTACACAAAGAGGCCTGAATCCAAGGCACTAATTCAGATATCCAATAGAATGTTCATCAAGAGACTTTAACGAGAAGGAAGTAAAAAAAAGTTGAAATATTATATATGATCATGTGATGACCCAGGGATTTGTTTTAGGTACTTTACTTGTAATTAAGTAACCAGAATAATCTTCAGGACAGTAAGATGTTTCCAGGGGTATGGAGACCCTTATATCTGTGCACTCGACAATGCTTGGTATGCCATGTACTTCAGTTCATTTTGGTAGAACACCTGAAAGGAACGCTGGGACACTACCAATGAGCTGCCCAAGCCAACATGGCAGCTTGTACTTCGGGTTCTCTCTGAAAAAAAAAAATTTTTTTCATTGTATACATATATATATATTTATATATAAACACATATTTCCTGGTAGCAGTGAGCAAAGAAAAATTATATTTACTTGTCACAAAGAAGAGGCTGTCTGGTTAGCAGAAATCTGTATTCAGCAGAGGAACTAAAGTTCTAGCCCCTTCATACTTGGCTATTCTTCAGCCTCAGTCAGAGTAAATCAGGCAAAAAGATTCACTAAAGGTTGTAGGAGTTAAACCTCATGTTTGTAAACCTAGTTAATTATGGCACATGTGTCGTTTTTTCCAGCAAAGTTCAGTGAGAAGAAAAGATGAAGAGATACACAATGGTAAGAGTCAGGTGTAAAAGAGTTCATTTTTGCTTGATTTTCAGCTCCTAGTCAGTTAAGATTCTTTGGATCTTTCTGCATAGAAAACTACCACAAAACCTTCCTAAATGTATTTAGCTTTTCTTGGGCTAATCCCTTAGCAACTCATTTGTAACTATCCGTTCAATTAGCATCGCACCTATTACCCTTGAAATTCTGAGGCTTACTACCTTGGACAAACTAAAGCTTTAGGAAGTGTTAATTAGGAGTTACGGGACTTAATTAAGCAGGCAGAGGGAAAAAAGTTCCCAACCGCCATGTTGCATTGTAACAGGTATTTCTATTCAGAACAACAGTAAATTCTGTAAGGAATAGCAGTTACAATATATTAAAGTTTGAGAATCTATATATCAAACAAGAAGAAAAAAATGAGCATTGACTTGCAGAGGCTTTTCGAAGTGCAACGTGTTATGTGTGAAGCCACCTCAGTTCCAGCTTTGTTACAAAAGGGATAACTGAATGACTTAAGTAAAAAAACTTTACTCATGCCCTCTATTTCAGGTAGTGTTTCGTAAAACAAACAAGTTTTAGAAACGTCTGCCTGGGATATTAAACATGCTGTAACTTCAGTCTTTAAAAATCTCTGGTTGCACAGGTGTTACAAAAGTTTCTGAATATTAAGGGTTTTTCCTTCCACTATTAAGAGTCCACCAGGAAGGAAGAAGATTGAGTAAAGCTGTGTTTTGACAAGAAGAGATATTTTCAAAATGTTATTTCAAGTCCTGAATAAAGTTCTTTTGAAGAAAATGTGTGGCCAGTTTTCAACCTGCATCAGTGAATGGTCTTTTACTGTCTTTACAAGTAATGGTCATTTAAACTATACTTCCAGGTGACTTCAGTTTGGTCTCTCACGTCAGGAGGAAGATATCTGTCTAATGAATCGATATAGATAGATGTAGATATATCAGGGAGGTATTTTCTCCTTCAGCAGTTTGATCAGAACATTTTGTGCATGCTTTTAAATGTTATCTGCTCTGATAAAGATGCCTGCCACTTCCTTGACTATGCTGTTCGCAATGTTATCCCCCAAATCAATTTTAGTTTTAGAAATGAAAAATGTTTACAAATTCAGAAAAATGCCTTCATGTGACTTAAATGGAAAAATCTACCTGAAAATCACTGAAACATCTGATAAGCCACCTAAAAATAAATTCATAGTTATTAATGGTGTGATAGAGTAACCTTTCACAGTATGATCACAAGTATGGAATGGATATCTTGTTTCTTCTTTATTGCAGCTTCAAGGTGCCAGCTCACCCACGGGGAATGCACTGCAGTCATGTGGAAGATCTCTTCGTGGTGAAACATTGGAGATCCAGTCTGCAGGCGCAGATTAAGCACTCAAAGATGAAGTTGTCCTCTAAGGTGACCTCAAAGAAGGATTGGTATCTTTTCCCTCTGTCTTGGTAACTATAAGAGAGAGGTTTAACACTCCCTAGCACGTGGAGGAATCATATTTTGAATTATACTGCTTGAGAACAGTAAGTAGAGTCTACCTCTGAGTGACTTCCTTAAGGATGGGCCCAGATCCATGGAAGTTAATGACACTTGACACTTTCTACTCCTTTGCTTGAGCTTATTAGAGAAAGTATTGAGAGTCTTGGTTTCCTGATGTCCTAAAAAAGGTAAATATGATAGAAATGTCAGCAGACAATAGGGTAAAGTTGATAGCCAAGTAGTGGTAAAGGCCAATGGTAGATTAATAAATCCTCAGGAACCAAGGAATTGCAGAAAATTGATAGTTTTGAGGAATTGTTCCCTCCCTATGTTGCTACTGATGTGGGTACTATACTTCAATAACACACGTATAACACAACTACAGTCTCTCTGTTAGATATTTTTCCCTTAAACTTTAGATGACAAAGTGTGATGGCATCGGTTAAGCGTGATTACAAACAGTCCCTTGATGCATTGCAGTACGTTGGTTATATTAAATCATTTCTTGTTGCAATCAGAAGCAGAAGAGACCACTTAATGCTGGGTATGTATACAGTAACGACAAAGAGATGGTAGAAACAGTATGATTCTTTTAAGTTTTTATTTAATACATTTATGACCTATATTTCTTTGGGTTTCAAAGAAGTTCAAAGAGTAAAAATTGTGATGATTTGATCAAAAAACTGAAATGGCAATAATAGAGGTACCTGTATTAAAAAGAACTTATGCAAACCATGGGCTTTTTAGCATTTTCTTTTTCGGCCTCCTAAGTTACAAAAGATGCAGCTGGTTTCTTCTATCTAGCCTTGAAGGTGATGCAGTGTATTGATTTGACACATCTTGAGACCTAATAATCAAGTACATGTTTTTATGATTGGCTGATGTTGCCTTCTGTCTGGTTGCCTAAAGAATGTTAAGTTGACTGAGGTCATCTATAGCCTATAGATAATCTACACGACTAATAAAAATGCTAAGTAGACTGTCAATCTGTTTTCCAATCATATCAAACCTCGTAATCCAATTTGTAATTTTCAAGATGAAACCAGTCTAAAAAATAAAATAAAATATATGTGTTTACTAGAACAGAGTGACATAATGCTGGTACGCATCTAGCTGCATTTTAGTTTTTGAGCTTTCTCTTGAAAAGCTCTGATAATGAATATCATAGCCTGGTAAATTTTTAACAGATCTTTATGGACAGAATATTGTACTGCTGATTATTATCCAAAGAGAAAAAAAAACACCCAACAGCTGTATCTGAGCCTCAGATATGTGGAATGCATTACTCTGTAACCTTAAAAATCCGGTTTGTACTTTCTCATAAGGTATTTTCAGCCGCAGATTCATATCTGAGAGTGGTATCTGTTTGAAAGTATACATTATAAAAATAATAGTAATATTTGTTACTGCATACAGTCAACTCCAACGATCTTCCTTTGCTGCTGTGGTAAGGTGTACATTTCAGCTGAGTGTACTTACAGATATAAAAGATGGGAACTGTGACTGTGGGATACCATATGTCAGTGCCATGGAAAAACCCTAAACTTAGCTGTGGATCCAAGTCTGCCCTTCCTCAAACTAGTAGGTGTTGGTCCAAAAGTTCACACTGTCGGAGGGTAAGTATTATGTTTTCTTTCGAGGGTTTGCACCTAAAGAAAGTCAGATGTTATCATAGACTATGAGCTTCTATTTTCATCATTAGTCAGAAAATTTCCTGATGCACTATTTGCCAATATAAGTTAAATTTCTCTTCAGGTCATTTTTTAAAGATCCAATTCCTGAAATAATGTAAATGCATTTAGTTTAGAGCATTAAATACTGATTCTGATTTTTTTTTTTTTTAATTAGACAATTAATATAAGAAATCAAGCACATTTGTACGTGAGAATCTTATTATTTTGCCTTTGTTTTCAGTAGTACAGCCAGATATTACAAAACCAGAATAAGGAGTTAAAGATTTTAAGGCCCCAAATTTGTCTTTGTTTCTGGTGATTTGTTGTTCAGACTGGGGAACTTACAGTGTTCTTCAAAGCAATCCTCTAAATAAATGAAGTTGGGAACGCTTTTACAGTGAATTTTGCATCTTTTGGCAAGATGGGCACAATTTATTTCCCCAAATGTAAGTCTACTGCCATTTAAGGCATTAAGGAATCCTGCCTGGCTTCTACCCTCCCCTCATAATGGGAGAGATCTGCACATTTTTTACCATATTTTTCAATCCCATATAAGGGTCACAGCTTATTTTCTAAAACTTATTTTCCTAAGCTTATTTTCCTAGTTCTTTTTTTGTTGGTGCTTTAGAAGTCATGTACAAATTTCCAGGACCTTTCAGAGAGCTGAAGAGGAAAATTCTGCTTTCAGGTAAACTTTGATGACATTTCCAGACATTTGGCGACAGTCATTGTTTCTTCTAAAAACAAATACACAAAAAATCACTTTTTTTTTTTTTTTCAATGAAAATTAGTTTGATTAGGGGTTTGGTTACGTTCAAGATAGGGGAGTTAAAAAAACTCTCCAAATATAAAGCAAGATAAATTTTAGAAGTACATCACTGAGATACTATAAGGGGGCAAAATTAACCTCCATTCTCAGTGACAGGCATTTTAACACAGTTAGATCTCTCCATTATACTTGTACTTTACAAAATAAAATTACTGAAATCAACTTACATAAACCATAAATGTGATTTTTCTTAACATCCTTGGGATAGTGTAGAATCCATATTTTTTTGTCAGGCCTTCCAACTTTGGGAATTGTAGATGCTATGACCACTTTAGTGTGAACTATTGCACACATAATCCCCCGAACTAAGGATCATTTTCAAGTGATTATTTTCCAGGTGAGATAGTTTAATGTGCAATAAAAAATCTAAACTGCAACATAGAAAAAAATTAAAAACTCTGTGAAAAGTTACTTGGAAGTCTCTTAGTCAGTTATAACTAAAGTCTGCCTGATCCCTACAGAAAGGAATGAAAACATTTCTACCTTCCTTTCTTCCCAGTATGGCCAAGTAAAAACTTAGCTGGTTGTGATTTCATGCAAACACCAGGACAAAGACATTACCTTCACCCTGTCTGTAATAGTCATGGCTAAAAAAAAAGTAGCCGTGAGGAGAACTGATGGTCTTTCTCTCTCAGGTGAGTGAGTCAGGAGCATTGAAAGGCTTTCTGAAAGAAAAAGAGCTGATTTGTTTTTAGCTATGCCAAAGTAAGGGTCAATGCAAAGAATTTCACCTTACTCTGGGTGACGCCTGACTTTGCGATCGACTCCCAGAAGGTCTGAGATGATTTTTGGTAATCTCCATTAATTTTAATTAGTTATCAGTAAGTAAGAGTATAAAAATATCTTGTCTTTTTCTCTTCCTGTCCCTCCCATTGGCAGAATTTCAACCCAAGCCTTTAGCTCTGTTACTTTCTCTTCTTCCTGACTGTGCCAAGAATATTTTTTGGCATCTGGCATTTTAGCAGTAATATGGCCAGTGACCAGGCTTTGGAGGGAATCAAAGTACTGGCACTGTATTTTGTAATTTTCACAGAAGCATTTGATTTGATTGACTCTAGAATGCTGATTGGAGAAGATAAGACCATGATGCTCTTGAGGATAAGTCACTTAACTCAGATTCATGACTGTTTAACGAGAAGAGCACACAGATTTGTTGTACAGGGCAAGGAATCTGGCTTGGCTGAAATGGACTGTGATGTCCGCCAAGACTCAGTCTTCAGACCATGTTTATTGAATTTATTTGTCAATGATTTATTCTTGATTGTATTAAATCTATTTTACAGCTATATAGATGATGCAATGTTACAACATGGTTCTAATTCATTGGCCACGGTAGGGAGGGATTCAGATAATTTATGGGGGAAACTTTAAAAAGAAAGCTTTTTCTAATGAACAAGAAAACTGCTAGCTATTAATTTCAAAACAAACCCCAAACACTTCTTCGGTGCTTACTCGGGCAAAAAAATAGAAAGCCTTCCACTGAAATACATACTTAAGTCATGACTTAAGGGTTGGATCAATGCAGTCTAGTTACTCTTGAGCAATTTTGTGTTGAAATGCTGTTAATTAGAAGCAGGTATCCTTTTAAAAGGTAAGAACTCCACTGAATATATTGTACTTAAGCAATAGATGAAGCAAGAAACAAAAAATTTGCTATGTGCTGTCAGATGAAAGGTTGTTTAGATTTAGAAGTAAGAAAACCAGACTGTAATATCAATAAAAAAGCTATACAGATTTGTTTTATATTAATGCTATGGATAGATAAAATCCAATTTGCCTTTAGGCAAATTTTCAGATTTGTAGCTTGACAGAATATAAGAACACATCACTGCAGCTTTTATGTGAATAAGTCAACTTACTTCCTCCTCAGTGAGTCTGGAACTATGCAAATGTATTTTATGTTTGGAGAGGCCCCCGGTTATATGAAAACAATGTTGTTGTTTCTCTTAGATTTTAATTTAATATTCTGAGCCTCGGAGGGAGAAATCATCACAGGCTCATTTACCCTACAGTCAGTGTGACAATATGGGAGGGTACGTTTAATGCCTTAGCAGTAAGCGTCTTGAAAAGGCATCCAAAGGTGATAAGAACTGAAATAATCTTTGGCAAAATTCAAATGCAGCTTAATTGAATATTTAAAATCATTCACGAGGTATAATTGAGAATAAATTATGTAATGATGTGGTAGGAATGATTTGATTTTATACTCCCTTCTGCTTAGAAGTACCCATAGACGCTGGGATAGGGGTAGGGCAGGATTCTTGCTGTGAAAGTCATTTGAGATGCATACAAAGCATTGTACATTAATGAGGCTTTATATTTTCCTGTTCTGATATTTTCATTAAAAGATAAAGGTATTTATATGACACTTTAAAGCAGGAAGTTTAGACCTTCATTTCATATTGGCATCTTCTCTTGTATTTTAATATAGAGATTTTAAAATAGAGATTTTAAAAATCAAAGTTTTCATAGGCAGTAAATATATCATATATGAGGGTTTGTGATACAAGACATTCCTTCTTCAAGGCAGAAATATTTAGATGCCTCTCCTGTCTCTTGCTTTTATGTTTCAGTTTTTGGTTTGGGGGATTTTTATATTTTTTGACCTGTGGAAAAATCCCACAGGATAAACATCTATGCCACAAAAACCTGGTTATGTTTGGCTTCATATTTTAAAAAGTCAATGGAATACCCTAAGTCTTGAATGCATGTATTACTGACATCTAAGCCCCATGTAAGTACTCCAAATGTTAGACTATGCTAATACTAAAAAAGGCAGCAATATACCATTATTTTGAAAAATATTGCAGTCCTGAGTGTTCATCCCATTTATCAGTAAGTACACACAGTCACCTCATCAAAATGCAGCTTTAGGGAGAACAAACAAAACAGTTTTAAGTCCCAATTCCAGCGACAGGCTTTTATATCTGTCATCAAGTCAAGTAATTCTAAATATTAAAAATAAGTTTCCATGTACACACTAAACTAAGAAATGAGTACTTTGGTCATAACTCTAAGCCTATTGCAGTCAAGGCTTCGCTCAGAGCTTCTCTCTCATGGGTGTTCATCAGGGTCATTCTGTCTTTCCTGTGTCTTCACTTTGTATTGTGTCCCTTCTCCCAACATATGCCAGCAAAATCCAGAAAATATGGGTTCTTTCTCCTGGAAGAGGTTTTTTAAGTCAAGGAGCTGCTATAATAGAAGAACCCTTCTGCAACTGTACACTAAAATAGTTGAATCCTGTCTAGGGAACATGTTGCAAGGGTTGCTCTTTGCATGTACCTATTCCATACCCACATGTAAGTATACAAGTCCTTTGTGCTAAAAATGGGGAAAAAAAAATTAGTCTAGACCAGTCTCAAGGTCATTCTCAAGAGAAAAGTGAGTTTTGGAGTGTTGATGCCGACTAGTAAAGAAGGAAAATCCTTAGTGAGGACAGTTCCTGTATTTAATGGCTTTAGCATATAACAGAGAGATATGGAAGACTTGACTCCATGGAGCTGATGATCCACAGCAGCCTCAGGGGCAGAGACAGTGATAGCTTCAGTTGCCTTTTGCCTGACGGTCCAGCTGCCTTAGTCAAGTTCCAGATACACAGACAAGGGTCACTTTGAACTGAGTTATTCCTTTTTAATTGCCAGCTGCATTACCGATTCCTTTGGGAGCTCAAAATTAGGGAATCCAAGAGATATACGTTAACAAAACTCTGCTCTTAAACAATTTTCTGATTTGCAGATCTTATCATAGACATAAAGATATTATAAAGTTTCTAATATGAAAACAGTAACATACAGCACAAGTCTTCAAATTTGTTTTGATAATATTGTCTTCTGTGATGTGTTATCCTCCTGTAGCATAGTGGAAAAGGAATCAGCAAAATGTTTGCTACTTTTTAAAAATTTCTTTTTATCTAAGGATTATATGGTTTCCTATAATTTCTTTAAATACTTGTTAACAATCTTATTATCTTTGCCAGTTACTTTGAATATCTTCTGAAAGGATCAGCCTTTGCGTGATGATGAAGATGAAGGCATAGATTCCATGATTTGGAAAACCATTCCATGATTAGGAAAGTAAACTGTGGATGAATTATTCTTATTTTTTTCTTACAAATTCACATCCCAAAGCCTTCTTGGACATCTGAATTTTTGTTTACTGTCAGTTAAATTTTTGCATGTGCAGGAGATCAGGATATTGGAGCTGTGGGGTTTTGGGAGGATTTTCCTCCAAAAGAGGGGAATCTTAAAAAACAAGCAGAGGTGAAAATGCCATGAGCTGGTCAGTGGCAGATCTCTTTCAACACCTCTCAGGCAAATTAATTTTTCTGGTGAGTTTATACCTTAATTTATGTTTTGTGCAATGAATCACTGGGATAACCCTAACATTTGCATTCCATGACTTTTGAATGTTTAAAATAGAAACCTTCATGTTGAATTGACAAATGGTTTGTATTAATATAAAATTAGATTTAGGAAAATCATTTAATCTATAAATGACATCTGGTATTTACAGCTTTAGAGTCTGATGAAGATAGATGCACTACCTTACATGTTTATAATATTTTGTAAATTTGCAAATGCATATTTAAATTGATTGTATCCCTCTCCCATCCTTCAAATGTCACTGGCCTCTAAGGACCTAGCCCAAAGCTCACTTTCATTAACGGAAAGACTTACAGGCTAGATGTATAGCCTAAAATTAAACAGAGCCTAGGAACATTCCTGAGATCTGGAATGCTACCCTTTCTACTGTTGAAGTGTTAGTGTGTTCCTCAGCATGATTTTGGCCTCTGCCAGCTGTAGCCTTCGGCTGACTAATTCCTGGATGTAATTCAGGAATTAGTAGGAGCCAGAGAAAATCTCCAACAGACTCTTTGAGTGCAGCCACCACGGTCTGGAGGGTGAAAGAGTTTAGTATTACAGGCGTGGGACCTATGTCACTTGGCCTTGGTGTCTCCTCCTGAGTAGTCACGATGAAGTCTAAACCAGCAAGTCTGGGCATAGTTGGGTTTTCACATACTCTCACAGCTCTGTGATGCATGGAATTCCTTGCACAGGGTCGTGATGGGATAGAACTGGCCAGGAGCTTTTTTTTTTTTTTTTTCCTTTTTCTCTTTTTTTGATCATAAAATAAAAGAATTCTTCATGGGAATGTCCCTTCCAGTCCCAATAAGTGTAGAATTCCTGGTTAAGAAAGGACACAATTCCACTAGCCCATCCAAGAATAACAACCATCTGGAGTGGGGATTGTAAGGTCCTGGCTCGAAAGAATCAACAACAGGGGAAGCGGTAGCCTCCAGCCCAGCAGAGTGTTCTTCTGGGGGTTAGTGCAATGGTGTCTGGGATCCCAGTGTGAGGCTGAGGACCGATGCCAGGATGCTGTTATAATCAGAGAGAGAGAGTCAAGTGGGATCAGACCTTTTACATTTCAAGTGGCTCTTTTGAGTACCCTGAAGACTGGAATCCAATCCCGTTGGCTTGGAAAACGCTCTATATTTAAAGACAAATATTTAAAAAAACCCTCTGGACTCATTCCACTTCTTTGTATTGTATTTCTGTTTCTGATTCAGCTAACTTCTTAAATGGTTTTGATTTTGAATTATTCAGAAACTTGTCTTAATTTGTAAAGAACAACATTTTAAGCAACAATAAAGGTAAGAGCCGTATGGATGCTCACTATGTCCATATATGTCTGACTGTGTATAACCTCTCCAGTAAAGGAAAATGTATATTCTGCAGTAAAGTTATATTTATTAATTATTTCTACTGTATCAGTATTTCTTTCTTCTCTTGATGTTAAATATGTCTAGATGAAGAAGCAAAGGGGGGTTTTCTGAAGTTCTTTACAATGGGTTAATATAATTTGCTTTCATTTCAGGATTTAATCTTTGCAAGTTTAAGCACAATTTGGGCCTTTAACGTTTTACATGAATGCAGAATGCAATTATTAATCATCTTTTCCTTCCTATGTATATTATACACAGGAATACACAAAGTCTTTACAGCCTTAAACTTTCCATCCCTGGAGGGGTTCAAGGCCAGGCTGGATGGGGCTTGGAGCAACCTGGTCTGGTGGGAGGTGTCCCTGCCCAGGGCAGGGGGTTGGAACTCGATGATCTTTAAAGTCCCTTCCAACCATTCTATGGTTCTATCATTCTGTGTTGCTCTACAACAAACTGTACTTCTATTATATATTTTTGCAAAAGGTAGAGATAAATGCTCAAGCTACAGGCTCTGAATGAACTACCATTATGGCTGAAAGCAGGTACCCCTGAGGTACGCATTGTGCACTCTCACGTAGCAATGAGAATGTCTTTGACTACATTCTGGCCAAAAAAAAAAAAATTAAAAGAAAATGTATGTTTAATGGATCTTTTCCAGGGTGAGAAATAGTCTCAACACACGAGAGTCAATAGAGTCCCTGTGACATCCTCGCTGGAAGGGGAAGGGACGTATCATTCCTTCAGTTGTGCTCATCATTTCAGTGGCCAACGCAACGTCTTTGCGCATGTGTCCCTCAAGAGCCAAGAACAGGCGTCAGCGCTCCAAAAAGTCAGTGTCTGGGAGAACAAGTCCATTGCCAACTCGCCGAGCCAGAACGAGCCTGTGTTAGGGAAAGGAAGCGTGTGTTTTATCTTGCCTGTAATGCCACGGCTCTCCAGCGCTTTTGTACAGTTTTATAGAGAGTCTTGGCCTCTGAAATCATAACGTCTCCAGACACTGCTGCTTCTCAGCTTCTCTGCCAAGACAAAATAAGTCAGGGGAATATTAATGCTAAGACTGGGAATATTCAGGGAACTTCTTCAGGTTGATCAATCTTTTTTTTTTTCCAGTAGTTTAAAACCTACTTCTTTTATCCCTATTGAGAAAAGCTAGGGAAAACGAGCTTTCTAGCTAGAGCAAAATCTAGATTTTATCAGCCATACAAAAAGAAGAACAAGTTTTGCCTATGCAAGTGAATAATCCCTGTAAGGCATATAAGAAATGCTATAGGCATTAATTTTTTTTCCTTTCTTCATTTTAGTTCCAGTATTTGTGTGGTTGTATTCAATTTCTGGTTTTGCATTTTCATCTCACTTCTCTCCACATTTTATTTAAAAATTTATTTTCTATTTTTCTTGTCTTTTCTTGTCCCATTGGGATTCTGCAACCAGCCCTGGCTCTGCTGAACTTTCACTCACACCACTTTGAAACGGGCGGAAAATGGACTACAAAATCATCTGTTGCTGGCTAAAATGTGACTGTTGATTTCTTCCTCATTAAATGGATATGGTGTATGGATGTATTTATCTGGACACCGTGTGACATGATCTTTTGGGTTCAGTTTCCTGCTGCCTCTGATCCTGCCTATGCAAAAAACATCATCCAATGGGAGCACGAGTGGAGTTCCTTGGGCAGCAGAAGATGAGTTCCATGCAGCACAGATAAGAAAGTGGTTGTCTCATTCAAATAATACCCCGTAACAAGGTGGTCTCTGAGGAAGTAAAGGGATAAGAAAGCGGTGTCTGTAAGTTATGAGCCAGAGACCATTTTATGTACAGTATAAGGAAAGGAAATGCAGTGTATTTGGAGTAGTTTTGCCATGGTTAATAGATTTTAAGTTCTCTATACAATTCTGAAAAACGTCTACAGCAACCCAGAGATACAAAGTGTTTCCATATCGCTACTGAGAAAAGGAATCTTGGAAAGGAAATGCAAGTTCAAAAAAGACACCTGAAATCATCACTGTAAATATCACTAACAATCAATTAATGATATCAGAAATAAATGTGTATAAAGGACAGCAACATAGAAATGAAATAAAATATAGCTAATACACCCAAAATTGTAAAACTGTAAAATTGTTTTAAGAAGTGCCTTTCTCATTACAGCTGAATGTGATTTTCCAGATAGAGGCATTGTAATATGACCCTGTGTGCTGTTCTGTGTGCACAATAAAGCAAGCAAAATTAATCCCTTCCCCTGATGACCTCTAGAAATGAAAACCCATTATAGTAATAATATTTGTACTTAGGCCTTGATGTTTTTGTGCTGAATCTGAATGCCATGAAATGATTGTATACAGTGGCTGATGAGGACACATGTACAGATAATTACATAAATAATCCTCTTTATATAGGTGCAAGGTGACTTTTTAGATCTGGTATGGAAACTAGTTGAAGCCTAATAAAACTTGTAATCATTTTCTTTACTGCTAAGGCCTGAATCTTATTATGTTGAAAGGTCTATTAGGAATGTTTCCCTTTTTAACATGGAATGTATGTAACTGGATCTTGTGCACAATTTTCCTGTTTGTAAAACTTGAATTAAGCACTGAAATTTCTGCCTAAGTTACTGGGTTTGGTGTTTGCCAAAGTATATATGGTATCAAATATTATAATACGTCTTTGTTACCAGTCTGCGGTTCAGTTAGCAAACCCCACTTAAAGGGTAAAAAGATCTTTTAAAAAACAACATTATTTAGGTTGGAACGGGAATCAATACCCCATATGATATGGTAATGAAACGCAGACTTTGCAACATATTGATGGACACTGAGAAAGTGTGTGCGGTGAGAGGAGCGGGGGCATTTGTGTGCGTGTTGGAGGGACCACAATAGCATTAATGGCCTGTAAGGGAGGTTTCTGACATTTGGTAAACACATGAGTCCGACACTGAGCAGGGGAGGAACTGCAGTTCAGACACAGCGATACGTACGTTGCCCTGGAACGCCATTAAATACACGTGAGCTTCTCTCGGCCGGCGTTTGTATTTGCTCAGGATGTAGTAGCCAAGTAATAGCTTTGTGGAAAGGGAAGGCTAAAAAGGCACCCACATGCCATTTTACTATTTCGCTTTACTTTTAATATTGGTGTTATCTTCCCGAGGTGGGCCGTATATCCGAGCTGGTTCGGGTTTCGCACAAAACGGTCTGGGCTTCTATTTGTCTGAGTGGTAATAAATTCCCATTGATCGGGGCTTAGTGGAAATGAGAGCACCCTCCGTGTGCCTCGGCCGGGGAGGTGCTCCCAGCAGACTCCTGCTCCCGTTAAAAGCCGGCTGGAATGGTGGAGAATGGAGGGTGTTGCTGCCTATTACTTGGCAACGTCAATACCAGAAGGCCTATCGATTTGGATCACTTTCTTTAAATAAAAGCAATGATTTAGTATTTGGAAATAGTAAAAATGGCCACCTGGTGTAAAAATAACACTGCTTCGTCTCTCTTTCTTAGGCTGTCCTTCAACTGGGGAAAACCTGGAATTATTGCACACTGTAGTTATTTATTTTTTTTAAAAAAGTATATCACGTGCTGTACCTTCAACACTTTGATTATAAAGGCTTATATTTGTAGGCCTCTGCTAAAGAATAAAGCTTGAATTTATTAATTGCATTTTAGTTTAGATTAAGATTTTGGATTAAGATTTTAGATTAAGAATTTAGATTAAGCGGTGTGTGTGAGTGTTTAGAAGAGGGTGATCTGAGAAAGGTAAGGATACACTCAAGGTCTGTCAGCCTTTCAGACCCATGCATCTCCATCTCAGCCAAGCAGCACTGGCAGAGGAGGTCTGTCCCCAGCAGTGATTTCCATACGAGGGTCAGCAGGCTGCTAGAACATGAGAGAGAGAGGAACTATGAAAGCAGACAGGACAGATATGGAACGGGACGCAATATATGCTAAGAGAGTGTCTGTACACATGAAACACTTTATAATTAGTAAATACCTAAACCAGCTGCTTAAATCCATATGACAAGGAACTAGAAGACTAGATTCCTCTGTATGAACTAAAGATTGCCAATAAAGAGGGTGTGGGTTGGTTTGAGGGGTTATTTTTTCCCCCAAGAGGTTACAAAGGCTGGAACTCAGCCCTTATCAAAGTGTCTCAGATATGAGGGAGGATCTTTCTTCTCTGCAGCAGTACCAGTGGGTTGGTTTGAGGGGTTATTTTTTTCCCCAAGATGTTACAAAGGCTGGAACTCAGCCCCTTATCAAAGTGTCTCAGGTATCAGGGAGGATCTTTCTTCTCTGCAGCAGTACCTCCTTGCCTAAAACCATCTTCAACATGCTCACCCAGATTGGGTCCCACCCCCTTTGGGTTCCGTTTTCCTTTGCCTGATCCTTCAGCATCCTTCCACAACACACCCAAAACCTCTGCCTATGTGACCTACGGCCAGTTGGTGATGAAGCTTCTTGAGGGGATGCAGCTCCTTGGGCAGGCTGGGAAGACAGGACACTCCTTCTCCATGGGCATTCGTCTTCAGCATCCTTCTGGAGCTCTACCACACTGAGTATCTGTTTTGAAATCCTGATGCTGTTCCATAAAAATAACACAGCTTTCTCTTTTGGCTTAAAATGTGGGGTTTTTTTTCCAGAACAGTATCGCTCATGCACAGCCCGTTAAATGAACACTTGTATTCAAATAACTTACTGATTATGCAAAACAACTCTGCCTGTTACGGTACACATTCAGTGCAGAAAATTGCTCTGTTCGTTGGACTGCTTTTCCCGTCACAATGAAACATACATCTGCTTACAGCTAAAAGTCCAAGGGCCTGATTTACTAAAAATTAGTGATCCATCAGATTGATGGGCAATCTGCACTCTTGGTGCCTTGAAATTTCTTGCATCAGTCACCAGATCATGATTTACTAATAGGGTTTCAGGGCTTGCAAAATAGCACAACTCTAACCACATATTAATATTTAATCTGGCATTTTAAGTGCACCTAACAAAAGACCCCAGAGCTGCTGACAGGACCCTAAATTGCGAATTTCTTTAAAAGGAATTGAGTATTTCCATAGTGGTTTCATGTGGAAATCTGAAATAAAAAGAAATACATGAGTTAAGCCCTTCTCATGAACTTACAAGCTTCTGACTATATTTTCTTGGAAAAAAAAAACTGTTTATAGTTTGCTTTTTCTTAGTCTAGCTCCATTAACATACTACAAAGCTTCCTTTGGCAGTTTCAGTGTCCATAGCTCATGATGGCAGAGACATTTCGAAACTCATTTCTATATTGTGTGCAATTAAACAGTCTGTTTTTTAAATACTTAATCTACTTGGCAACTCTAGAAGGGTGCTAAATGAGGGTAAAAATAAGGTATAAATCACAAAGACCTCTTTATTACCATGAAATTTAGTAATGGAATCTGCACCGACTTAGTAAATTGGGCCCTCTGTGTTTTGTATAGCATTTTTAAGTAACAAAGATAGGCAAGAAGCTGAATTACATATTGATAGTATTTCTCCTGTTTCATGGCTTAAACCAAGCAATAGAGTGAGTTAATAAGTGACTTCTCCTGCTGCTGTCAGATGAATATTCTAATTTTACGAAACGTATATAGTGCATGTCTAGAAAAGGGTTTATTTGTTTCTTCCATTTTCATATGCCATAATTTATGAAAGATGTTCCCAACACCACCTGTAATAACAGAATGTTTATTAGTGTGCAAATGAGGGTTATAAATGATGTTGCTTATCTGTGGAACAAAACACAAAAGACAACTTATTAGCAAAAGACAAATTGCTCAGCAAGTTTCAATGAGCTGCTATGTTTGTCATGAAAAAAACCTTTTATTTGCACAGATCAATGCTTTTATAATCCATTTAAAATAATATACTTGCCACTAGGTGGCTATTTCTGATCAGATCATTTTACCATTTTAATTACATTTTTAATATCCTGGCTGCATAAACAAAGATAAATTACAAGCCTTGCACAATCTGGCTGCTAGCTCAGGCACAATCTGTAATAATATCAGCTTTTGTTTGTGCCTCCTCTAATTAGATTCTGAAATCTAGGCTTTATCAATCAATAATTTTAATTTCAGAATTGCCTTTTGATCTTACATTTCATGTTTGTTTGCAGAAAATGATCAGTAGGACAAAGCTGATAATTTATGCAGAAACAATCTCTCAGCAGAGTTACAAGCGCATTCCGAGCCATCAACACAACCCGGCAGACTAAGCTTGACACAGGTCTAATTAGCATGCAGATATGTGTCGCCTCATTGGCAATTCAAATTGCTTTTTTTATAATGTACCTCAAATTGTGCTACTCAAACATTGTATTTGATTTCCAAAGCCCCCTGGGCATCCCATAATGTCTCCCTCCATCCTGGGTAGGAAGGCGTTTATTGAACGATCTGCCTCCCAACCCTGGCTCGCTTTTTCGGGAACACCCCAACGCCGTAAGGGTGGGACCAGCTTCTCCTCCTCCTCCTCCTCCTCCTCCTTGGGCACCAACGTGTTCCTCGTCCCCGGCTTCGGCGACGATGAGTTGTCCCCTCCCGAGCTCCCACTCCCACCGTGCCTGCTCCATCGAGGGCTCCTCCATTCCTGTGCCACTCATTTGAAAAAAAAAAAAAAAAAAAAAGAAAGAAAGAAAAAAAAAAAAAAAGAAAGAAAGAAAAAAAAAAAAAAAGAAAGAAAGAAAAAAAAAAAAAAAGAAAGAAAGAAAAAAAAAAAAAAAGAAAGAAAGAAAAAAAAAAAAAAAGAAAGAAAGAAAAAAAAAAAAAAAGAAAGAAAGAAAAAAAAAAAAAAAGAAAGAAAGAAAAAAAAAAAAAAAGAAAGAAAGAAAAAAAAAAAAAAAGAAAGAAAGAAAAAAAAAAAAAAAGAAAGAAAGAAAAAAAAAAAAAAAGAAAGAAAGAAAAAAAAAAAAAAAGAAAGAAAGAAAAAAAAAAAAAAAGAAAGAAAGAAAAAAAAAAAAAAAGAAAGAAAGAAAAAAAAAAAAAAAGAAAGAAAGAAAAAAAAAAAAAAAGAAAGAAAGAAAAAAAAAAAGACCCAAGGGGGGGAGGATGTCTAGGGAGCCCGCATTAATATGCGGCACATAACCACGTCGCTGAATGCCAGCCTTCCATTCTTCATTAAACAAAATGGCTGGATTGCAGTGATTGTTTTCCCCTCCGCACGCGCAGAGGCACACACACCACGCACGCAGGGACATACCCACACACCCCCCACACGCCCGCACCCCGCTCGCTGGTTTTGTCCTCCCTCGCACACTCCCACGCACTTTTTTCCCCCCCAGGCGCACACACACATACACACACACACACACAAACACACACTCACCCCCCACACACACCCCATCCCTGCCCGTGGCGTCTCCTTTGCCGGGGCAGTGGATTTCCCCGTGCCAAAAGTTGCCTGCGGCGCCCGTGACACCGGGGCGAGGAGATTCCTGCCAACGTCAGGGCCCTTTTTTCTGGCTTTTTTTTTTTTTTTTTTTTTTTTTTTTTTTTTTTTTTTTTTTTTTTTTTTTTCTTCTTCCCCCTCTTTTGCCATGCGGCAACAAGTGGTGGAATCAATGGTGTACAGTTATTCAGCAACGTAATTCATTTCCCTGGCTTTGGCTCCCCGCCAGATCCGCCATCTGTCTCTTGCTCTCCCTTCTCTCTCTCCCTCTCGCCTGAATTTGTCCTACATTTCGTAATGTTACGTGCTTGCCATCCTTATTCCATGTCAGAGGTAACGGCACCAGCCCTCCTCACCCCCCTGGTTCCGGCGTGGACTTCTCTGAGTTCGGTGGCACTTTGGATATTCCACTTCGGTGCCACGGCAAGAAAAGGGTAAGAAAGAAACAACAACAACAACAACAAAAAAACAACCAACAACAAACAACCAGAGGGATAGCTGCGAAGAGAATGGTGCTCTTGCCTCCGAAAGGAGCCTCCGCTTTTTTTATTTAAAGCAGTGATATGGATCTGTCTCACATGGGAACTTTTTCCTGCTTCGTTAGAGTATCTTCGTTTTCTTTATTGGATGCTGGCACCGTACGCCACTGCACAGCTCCCCGGAATGCCTGCTGTTGGATGCTTGCAGATCCCTGCCACCAAGCAACCTCCTGCATTGGAAATCGGGTGACTACTCCAGGATCTTATGCGTGCTTGCTGTTTGAAGCTGCAGAAAAGTGAATAATCAATTAAGTATTGATTTCTTGTAAGATTTGGTAAATTTCAAAGGCAAGACAAAGAGGATGGCTTAAGGAAAGCACTGCAGGGACTTGGCGTAAATTAGACAACTAACAGCAGTGCAGAATAAAATAACACCTCAACTGAATATTTCCTTGGAAGAATTAGCACTAGCTATTGGAAGACGATGGTGGATTTAATCAAGACGGCAGGCACGCTTGAGTTTTAACCGTGAACCTGAAAGAGGAGCTAATTATAACCACCTTTTTATATGGAGCTAATTTGACTGAATGGATGCAAATGTGCTTTATTTATGGATGAAGAAGCAAGCCTTACAGCATTGACTTTGGGATCATCGCGTATGCTAAGCTTTACAGCTTCTCTAAAAGTCAAGCCTACAGTACATTTTTATTTACTGAGAAGGTATTTATATGTAAGCATGAGCTAACCGTGCAAAAGATTCATCAGAACAATGTACTGTGGCACTGAGGATCTAATTATAATTTTGCAACATTTCATGTTTTCTCTAAATTGGTGCTTTTCAACCTTTGCTTGTGATGGGCTATAAATGGGACAATAAATGTTTGATTTAAACTATTGTGATTTTCATTGTGTAGTTTATTAATCGTACTGTAGTTTTCTTAACGTGTTTCTGAATTATTCAGCAGTAATTTATAATGAAAGAAGCAGAACTGGTGGGGTGGTTTTAAATTCATTTATAATCTTCTTACAGATCTAAATGTACAGGTTCTACCAGCCGATGAGCTCTATAATTACGAAAGAATGTTGAAATTTTCAGATAAATGGGGCACTGACTTTACAATGGGCACAATATTGTATAATCAGTAAAAGGAGGATTGTTATGTTTTGACTCTGTGGAGACTGGTCTTGGTTAGTTAACTCCTTCTCTGCTGATAATGGTAAGCAAATGTACCTTATATGAGAAAATAGAGGGAGAATGTAACGTATTAACTTGATGTTTTGCTAGTCTGAAACCTTAGCATATTTTTTTTCCATTTATTTCCATTTCTGCTACTTTTCTTTTCCCTATTTGCTTCTCTGGTTTTTGTCGGGTTTTTTTTTTTTTCCTCCTGTCTTGCAATCTACATTCCCTGAGCAACCACAGGAACCAAGTTACATTAAGCTTCAACACAAAGACGATGTAAGAATAATGAATCCTCATTTGCATCGACATTTGTATTCAGATTTGCCAGGCTATAAACTTGGCAGATCAAGCGGAATATTAAGTAGAGGCTTCCATGGTAAATTGCGACTCTTGCGTTTGCCGAGTCGTTTTTTCCTATTTTTTTCCTATGTGTGTGTGTGTGTGTACGTGTGCGTGTGTGTACTTGTGTATGTACGTGCATATCTAGGGGCAGGTAAAGCCTCAAGACTACTTGATTTCTGAGAAGCACATTGGCCCTCTCTCTCTTTCAGTACATGATGTCAGTTCATGCAAAATGAAGCAGGAAAACACCGGCGTTTTAGCTGAAGATGCAGCGTGACAAATGACTAAAGTATTAACTCCCTCCTCTAAAGACCACGGGAAGGAATTCTGCGAGCAAATAGAGGAACACTACGGCGAAGGCAAACAGATCTTCTGCATCAGCTGGAGGTTTGATTTCATTGCAAGCCGAGTCTGAAGCACAAACTGTGGGATGGCACTGACCCTACCTGCTGCGTCACGCCGTGCTCGGCGCTGTTTGGGATGGAGTTAACGTGTGCAGGTGTGTTTCCACTAAAAACTTGGGCCTTGGTTTGCCCACAATCAGGTGCTCTTCACCACGATTTGGTTGGACTGTCTCCAGCTCCACAGCAGCGTGTGTGAAACCAAAGGTGGACCTTCTCTCCCAGGGCTGGACATTGGACCTCTTCCTTCACTGCTATTTCCTGAAGAAGAGGTGATTGCAGCTATACATCTCCCAAAGAATTCCTCTCTTGTCTCTGTGGATGAGCTTTGTCCAGAATGAAGAATTGCCAAAGTGGAAGATTTACCTTATTATTCCCCTTTTCAACTTTGTGTTGTTGGAAGTAACTTACACGTGGACTTTGGAAACGAAGTTTTAACAGGAATTGTATATTTCAGGAGCAGTGAAAAAGTGTTTGGTCAACGAGGGCTAAAAATTCTCCAAGACTCAAATTTGCTGCCCACAGATTTTAAAGCACTTGTCTCAGGGCTTCAACAAAGTTCTCTGGAGAGAACTTGAGAGAAGCACTGGATTAGGAGATGCAGAAAATGATCAGGCATTCAGGAACTGCTTCCAGTGCCTTCTTTCTTGTACTTACCCCTTCCTGCCACACATATAAACATAAACCTCACAAAGAGAATGCTGGTACAGTCTGTAACTTGTGTTTCCTTAGTTGTTTATAACAGGATTCTATGTCAAAACCATACTGTGATAAAGAAAACATCCTGGTATTTTTTCCAGTCCTTCCTAAACAAGTTGAGGGACTGAATTTAAAAACCTAATCTATGGTTGGTCATTTAGCTTAATCCATTCTAAAACAAGCACAATGCAATGGTTAAACCTGTTGTAAACTATGTTATACTGTATAATTATTGGCACTAATTTCAGATGGGAATGTCGTATCAGCTTTTTTTCTGTGAAAACACGCAAAACCCTAATACCGTTTGGATTTATTGCATTTTGGTTTTCTGCACCAATAGGATAACTGATCATGCAGAGAATGGCCAGTTGTCATGTCGTTCCTGAAGATGATGTAGAAGGGGAACCTATGGCAAAGGCAGCCAGGCATTGTCATTTGTTTGTTATTTTTGAGAAGCTTTAAAATGTGATTCTCTTAATATGGGACAAAATATGGAATATAACATCTGCTTCCTTTGAAAGAGAATTCTGGGGTACATTTCCAAAATGTTGCTTAATGTAGAAGGAAAAGGCAGAACTTTCAAGATAAATTTCCATACTCTGCTTTCTTATGCACATCATGTTGTTGAATTAATATTAAACTTTGTTGTTTGGGTTAGTATATGCACCTCCCATGAACTGTTTGGGAAATTTACCCTAAAACAGCTAAAAAAGTGGTACTTCTTCTAAGAAGGGAAAACCAAAATGGTATCTCATTGGATTTCCAAAAAAAAAAAAAAAAAAAAAATCTAGTGGGGTGGAAGCCTTGAGATTTAAGTTAAAAGTACATAGAGAACAAAAGATTATCATAAAATCATAGAATCATAGAATGGTTTGGGTTGGAAGGGACCTTAAAGATCATCCAGTGCCAACCTCCTGCCCTGGGCAGGGACACCTCCCACCAGACCAGGTTGCTCAAGGCCCCATCCAGCCTGGCCTTGAACCCCTCCAGGGATGGGGCAGCCACAGCTTCTCTGGACAGAATAATAATAAACTGTAATGGTTTTGCTGGACATGCATTAAACCATTAAGACATTCACTAAAATGAATCCTTTGAAAAATTAATTCCTGTTGGTTGTTTTTTTCCCCCCTATATCAAATTCCTTCACTTCTAACTGCCTCTAACTGTGGAATCCAAAGAAAGGAGAGATGAATGAAATGTACTTTAAGCTCCAAATACATTCATCCTATTCACTGGCAAAAAAGGTAAAAACACCAGCATAAAGAAAGGTGTGAAGCTAATATTTCCTGGGAGAAACTCCAATCTGTTCTCTGCCCTTGTGTGTGTACTGTGCTGTTGAGTAAAATCCTGGAGTGTTGTTCCTGAGGAAGGTGTGCCATGTTCCCCATCCCTGGGCAGGGTGCAGCACAGTCAGCCCAGGCAGAGCACTCAAAAGGAAAGCTCAAGGCCTGATACAACATTTAAACCAAAAGAGGGGAGATTTAGATGAGCTCTCAGGAAGAAATTCTTTGCTGTGAGGGTGATGAGACACTGGAACAAGTTGCCCAGAGAAGCTGTGGCTGCCCCATCCCTGGAGGGGTTCAAGGCCAGGCTGGATGGGGCTTGGAGCAACCTGGTCTGGTGGGAGGTGTCCCTGCCCAGGGCAGGGGGTGGCACTGGATGGGCTTTAAGGTCCCTTCCAACCTGAATCATTCTATGAATCTATGATTTCATTGCTCATTGTGTTGTTAAAAAATTTAAGATTCCAACAACCCAGAAGTCATTATACATAGTAAGGGTCAGATCTGCTGTCCCATAAAATATAAAGGGAAGCTATTATTTTTTATAATTATTCTTCTGATCAAAGATCCTGTTGTATAACCTGCTGTTGTGATAAGTATCACTCGCAAGTTGTGTTTCTTACTGCCAACTTGGTTGTCTGTTTCTGTCACTGGTGTGGACTTCATCCTGGAGCTGAAATGTAAGCTTTCTGCTCTGCAGAGTGGAGTTTCATAAGTAACTTTTTTCTGGTTACTTTGTGCATTTAACAGCAGATTGAATTTAGGTAATTTAACTGTTTCTGCTATATAGGCAGTAAACCACTTCCCTTTCATGTTTTCTGTTTGCTGAACACAAAGGAGACATAAATGACTTTTAAAAGAAGTAAATAGGTAGAGATGCAAACCAGTGAGAAGAAGAGGTAACAGATTGAGACTAGGAAGTGGCTCTTGTCCTGGCTGTCTATAAATGATAAGAGTTAAATCTTTCTTTCCAAGTTGGAACTCATGTGTTCTTCTGCTTTATGGTTCCTTCAGGGGTATGTCTTTTGAGACATGATATCTGAAATCTCCAGTTGCACATGCTGTGCTAATTTACAATTAATAATGGAAGGTTTTGTGCAAGATTTTCTAATTTTGTTAGACTTTGTTGGGAAGCATAATCCACTGAAATGTGTTATTTGCCCTACTTTGGCAGGCCAAGAAAAAGTTCATCTTTTCCTTAATAAAAGAAATATGCTTTCAATACCAAGAGCTTTCAAATGGCAAAGCTTTTAATTTAATTGCCAGGATTGAGTTAGCTATTTTCAGTTTCAAGCAGTCCTTCGATTGCTAAAGACAAAATTGTAATGACTATAAATATTGTTAGATAATGAATAAACTGGATATGCACAAAATTCCCTCAGACCTGACATCTTTTCCTATGGTTTGTTACTTTCTGCATCTCCTACAAAATTGCACAGCAATCCTGTAATTTGTGTTTGTGCAGCATCTAACGCAGTAAGGCTCCAGTTCTGATCAGTGTCATAACATCAATAATAACAGAAATGTGTTGGTTTAGACAATAGGCTTTCCAGGGTGGTGGCTTATTTGCATAATCAACACTGTCTCATTTAGTTTAGCGGTTACTGCTTTTGGCAAAATGCTGCAGTCATTAATTGTGCTTTGAATTTCATTGGGAATTTCACTTAATGAGAAGAGATTTCGATGCAAGGTCAGCTCTGAGAGAACCACTCTGGCCTGTGTTTCGTGATTGTCACCCCGAGTCGTGTCGGGAGCAGCACAGAAACCACTTTTGCTCTACTCAGAACTGGGCCAGCTCAACACTTGGGTGACAAAACTCAAGTGACGGAGCACAGGGGAAGATCTGAGGAAAGAAGAATCTAATTTCTGAATTTTAGGTTATTACAATACAGAGGTGAGAGGCAGGAGGGGAAAGCCTCTGTGAAATGGAGGGGGGAACACTGGATGCTGATAAAACGTGTGCAAGGAAATGGGAAATTAAACAATCTTTTTACTGTTAACCTGATGGCCGTAGTTAAAAGAAAGAACAAGAAGCAGAACACAAATTCCAGTCGTTGCAACTTGCAATGTCGAACTACCAGTTTCTCCCCGATCCATAATTTATGTTGGAACCTGCAATGAATCACACCACATAGAAGTGGTCCTGGGCTGCAGAAGATAAATCTAATGACACATCAGCTATTACTAATTTAGGGCTGCCTGCTTCTGCTCCCAGTAATGTAAGTGGGAGTTTTTCTGTGGACTATGCTGGGAGCGGTATTTGGTTTTATTAACAATACACTGAATTTCCTTGTGCTGCACTATACATATACTGTGTTATGGCCACAGCCATAAACATTGAACAGGAGGTGGCATTTTAAATATCTGAAATATTCTGATGCTTGGTTTATAGTTTGGGCTCATATTCAATTTAAAGTTTGCTCATCCTGCTCTAAACCTTCTTCCTATTTCTAGTTAACACCGTAGTTTATCACTGAAGTTTAGAGAAACATATGATTTTTCATTGCAGCAAAACTGAAGTTTTTAAATAATGAATTCTCTCAATAACAAATAAAATTCCCTCAGAATCACTCTTCACTTTTTAAACCATCGTGCTCCTCCCCATAAATTATAAATAAAATGCTGCAAAAGAGATGTTAAAAAGGGTCCAGCTATGAAATTTGTTTTCTTCCTCTTACATTTCTCAAATTCACGTTAGTTTCCCTTGGGTTGACAAGAGCATTTGTGTCCCAAACAACCAGCAAATTCCCCCCTAATAATCTTTGCAGAACCTGATGAATCCTGGAGCCATGGGGATGACCCGATACCCCGCTGATGTCTTTCAGAATCTTCCTGATAATTATCAAGCCCAGTACACCAAAAATAGAGAGGTAGGTTGTGATGAAGCTGTGGGCCAGAAGTCTAAGTCTGGGGTGGAAAATGGGGAAAAGGGCAAAGCTATGGAGGTGTAATTGCATCCTAGCAGATGGTTCTACAGACAGGAACTTCCCCCACAGATCCCCTTAGGCACAATAGGCAGAAGACAATATTCTCCTAGGAAAGTATTAGCAAATGAATCTAAGTTCTGAGGTTCCTTATTACTTGCCTTTTCTTTCCAATATATGCTTTAATCTAATTCTACACCAGGACACTTTCAGATGTTTACTCTTGTGGGGGGTTGAGTATCTTAAGAGTATTCAGATCCTCTAACCTCAGCATCACACAGGTTTTGCTGAGAAGACCTTATTGTCTCCTGAAGACTCTGTTGGCACATTCTGCATCATTAAAAATGGAAAAGGATGGTGATTCCTAAGTTTTGCTTTCACTGGCATTTTGCATTAGAGAAAAAAAGAAACTTTTTTTAAGCTAAATCCAAGATTTTGATAGCCAGATATTTGGGATTTTTTTCAGACTGGGAGTGCCCATTCCAAGGGACAGGAGTAACTGCACTTTCTAAAAATCAGGTCTCTGTCCAAGCTTTGAAAAAAGGCAGTTCCAAATCTTTAACTTACCTTTTGAAAACATTAACTTCAGTCAATGGTGCATTTTAGATGGCATGTCTTATTTCTCTAAAAAATGTCATTCATGCTGAATTTATCTAATACCAAAAAAAAACCCAACCCAAATCCAAACTCGTTTTAATATTCATTTTATACTAATGGTGTATTCAGGCACAATTACAGTGAAGATTTCTATTACCAAGGCTGTTAATATGGTGGGAAATGCAATGCAGAGAAATATAGGAGAGAGTTCATGTTTCTGCCCCTGGAAGGGCAACACTGGGCAGAGCTGGCTTGAGCTGTGTTACAGCCAATACAAAAAGGGAGGAGTTTCTTCCATTCAAAAGAAGAAAAAATATTAACTTTTTATCATCAAATCATTTAGAAAAGAAACCACAGGTGGGAATCCTGAAAGCTTACATGAGTCAGAAAGGTCAAAAACCAATTTCTGACTTGCTGAAGACACCCTCCTGATTCTTTGAAGTGTGATCTTTTTTTTCCTTTTTTTTTTTTTTTCCTAGTGGCATTCTGGTATTCTTGGCCAGCCAGGCTTCTTATTAGACAGTCCGACTGCTGCAGTTGACTTCTAAAGACTGTGTTGGTTTCTTATTTGCATCTCTATTTAGTTTAAGGCCTGATCTGTGAAAGTCAGTTTGGTTTGGATTTGGTGATATCTGTGTCCTCTTGTCATTACACTTGTCATACAGAGCAAGACTCTTTACTGTGATGATCTCTTAACCCTGTGATTTGCAACTTCCAACCATGCCTAACTCTGTAGATCTTCAAAGCATGGTGGAAAGCCCTACATGTAAATCAGTTTTTTTCAAGAAAGTGTTCATTTACAGAAAAAAATACACAATAATATTTTAGGGTGGGGATCTGCTTTGGAATGTATGACTGTGCACTTTGACATGACCTTAATAATACACTCGATAAAACTGTTGATAATTGCTAAGACAAATAAATAGTTCTGAATAATGCATTTAGTCAAAGATCAGAAAGCATTAGTTTTTGTATTGTATTTCAAAGATTTTCTTTTCCCAAAATATGTAGCATTTTTTACATTGCAAGTAAAGCAAATGGAGTGACAAAATCAAGCATAGGTAGGGGAAAAAAAGATTTGATACCCTGCTACTTGATAGCAGTCACATTTCCCATTATTGTCAAATGTGATAGATTTTTGCTGATAAAAATTACTTTGTGGGGGAAGGGAGAAAGTAAAAGGGACTTACTGACTCAATTACAGTCCTGATACTTCAGCTAAATGCCCTACCAAAAAAATGGAGAAAGTTTAAAAATAAAATTTAAAAAAACTGTAGAGGTAAAATCTCCAGGGAATTTTTTCCTCTACATTAATGATTTTAGCAACATCTGTCTGTTACCTCTGCAGGAATCTGGTCGCATCTCACAGTAATCAGGGCTGGAGGAACATTCAGTGCTGGACAAGAGTCAATCCTGGAAGACAGCACGCATTTTCCTATTAGAAACAACCCTCTTTTTATCTAGACCTGACTGAATCATCAAATTATTTTCCCTACTTGAATATCCTTTTCTGAGATCCACTTTTATCTTGAAGCAGAAATATGCCATTCGTGAAGAGGTGAAAATATCTGACTACAGCTCCTAGATTCAATTTTCTTTATATGAAACATTCAGAGATCTGTCCTTATTTATAATTCTTATTTCACTAAAAGTAACCCTTGAAGATAACACTTTTCATATTCTTATTCTAGACATGCTAGGGACAAGTTTAGTGTGAGTCAGTGTGTTGTTGCTTTCTTGGAAATGGATGTACCACATGTTGCTGCGGGACTGATTTCAAATGACCTATTGAAATTTGGAGGAAAAAAAACCTGCACTCAACCCACTTTCCCCAACAGAAAAAAAAGAAAAAGGGAAAAAAAAGAAGAGAAAAAAGAAAACTCAAACCTACTGGATTTCAACTGAAGGTTTGCAAATCATCGAGTGAAATACTAACCTTTCACCGCATTCAACAGATCCTATTATGTGACAGTATGAATCTTCTAATCAAGCTGCTTAAAACCCCCAGGCCAGGGCTTGACAAAGCAGTAAATCTTGCTCCAGAGCTCTTGCCATAGGACTGGAAACGCCACAGCCTCATGATGCAAAGCACTCCTTTGGTATGAGATCGCTCTTATGTTTGTACCACTGAGTTTAGGCTGGATCAGGTATTATTTTTCCTCCTGCAGCTGACATAAAAACCCCCGTAAGAGCAGAAAGCTGAGATAAATGCTGTATTGCTTTGTTCTGGCCAGTTCAGCAGTAATGCAGTGGCATATCCACCTTGGAACAAAATCAAATTAGTACCTGATAGTGTAAAAATCTAGTATAAGTGGTGGTGAAACTGCAGCCTCAGAAAACTCATTTCCTCTGTGAGGGCACTGCTGATCTCCCAAATATATGGAATTGCTAGAAGAGCTGTGAAGGCTCATCATAAAACTAAAAACTTTGTTCTACAAGCACCTAGCGGGGCTTCCCAAAAGTTTGAGCCTACAAGTTCTACCACCTAATACTTAGTACTAGTAATATGAGTAATAATATTACTCATACCTCTCAGTGTGAGATCCTAAAATTCCTGTTGTCCTGTGCTATATTGTGTGTAAAAGTGTGGGCGTTAATTTTTGTTGGATGTTTTTTCAGTTGCTCCTAAATGTCGACCAGAAAGTTGGAAGGAGTGACATCCTCCTACAGTACATTTTCACTGGGTTTCACTGCCAAAGCTTTCATGATAATCAAGAAAATTTATACCAACAATTGTCCCTAACTGTGCTTAATAATAAAACAAGATGGAAAGAACATTTTCCAGAACAAATTGTTCATTTGTATGCAAACTAGCTGTGCTGAATTTGTTGCAAACCTCTTGCTTTCACCTTACGCCCACACCAGTGTTGTTCCAAAATCTTTCAGTTTTAGCAGACTTAATTCTTATTGTTCCTGGCACAGCTTGCAAAAGGAAGGGATTCGGAGGAGATTTCAAAGCTACTTGTGTCCAGTATAGCAGTGACTAACTGGACTGTGTCAGTTCACATCCAGTGTAATAATAACGTATTTGATACTGCTATACTTTAAATATAATTATACTCTCTTGTGCAGAATACAGAAGGATCAAGAGATGACCTAACATTTATTAGTAGTCCAAATAATAAGGCTACTTCTTATTCAGTTGCGTTTCTTTGGTGCAAACACATTACGACACCCAATAATTTTATCTTGGAACCTGGAAGGATCTGCTTTCAAAGTTTAAAGTAACTGTTGGCATAAATGACTGTAAAAACACTTTTGAAGTGGAAAGTACTAATCAAAAGTGGAAGAGATTCAAAGGCAAAAGTAAATGCATGTTCATAAAGTTGTGATTTTGCAAACAAGTTAGGTAAAAGGGTGTTCGAAGGAGAAGCTGAGGAAGCAATAAAACATGGTTGAAATATATAGATAAAGTATGTTGAAACAGTTTTGTCAGATTCTCAGGAGAAATGCTGAGTTATACCCACTTTTGCTGTTCTGGATGATAATGGTGGTGGAAAGAGAAAGAGCACAAGTGACTAAGGCATTGTTGTAATACTTTAAGTAACTTGGATCATTTCCTGACACCTTAAGGGCTTAGGAAAAAAAAAAGAAGTAGCTGTAAATACCTGTTTTCTGGCCACAATCAGTGACATCATAGTTCTTAATAACAGAGGCTTGAAAGGACTGTAATTTTTCAAAACCTCTTCTCTAGGCAATGTAGGATTCAGTTACTTGGAAAAGAGAACCAAAAAGGTTTGTGTTGCAGAATTTTATTTTTTTTTTTTGCATTGGCTTTATGTTTTTGGGGAGATTTTAATGCATCTGGATATCACCAAAAATGAGACTGCTTCTACCCTCAAGTCTTGTCGGTGTTTGAATCCTCCTGATGCGCATAAGGTTGATGAGGAACCCCAGCTTCTCTGCTTTGGAGGGTGCAGGAACTCATCTCCCTCACCCACGGAAAAGCTGGAAATAAGGTGGTTGAAATCACCCTGTGCCTGAAGCTGCCAAGCCTTAGTCTGGTGACTGTTTCTGCCAAAAAGCCAAAAGAGGGGCTGGTATTTTTCAGCTTTTCTGTAGTCACTTGAGGCGCAGTTCCTGACTTCAGAGGTAAGTGCCATGCCATCTCACAGTAATGGCTATCAGACAATTCTGTGTAATTACAGGTTTAACAATAAACTGGAAGTAGCTTAACGCACCTGATAATCAATATGATCGTTGTCCTTATCCTGGCTTTCTGTAATTGATACTGTCTGTAACTCTTTGCATTTATATGCACCAGCATAATAAAATCTTAGTCAAATTTTAGAGTTATAGAATTGCCTGGGTTGGAAGGGACATTTCAGGTCATCGAGTCCAACCATCAACCCAGCATTGACAAAAACCATCACTAAACCATGTCTCTAAGCACTTTTGCTTCAGTTTGAATGCTTAAACAGAGTGTGTGTGCATCTGCCTATCGGTCTCTGCCTATACATATCTCAAAATAGGTTTTCACAGTGGCTATGTGAAATCAGTCTCTGCCTATACATATATCAAAATAGGTTTTCACAGTGGCTATGTGAAATATCTAAGTAGAGTTCAGAGACTGGCTGTAGACCCAATCAAGTCCAACCATCAACCCAGCATTGACAAAAACCATCACTAAACCATGTCTCTAAGCACTTTTGCTTTAGTTTGAATGCTTAAACAGAGTGTGTGTGCATGTGCCTAGCGGGCTCTGCCTATACATATCTCAAAATAGGTTTTCACAGTGGCTATGTGAAATATCTAAGTAGAGTTCAGAGACTGGCTGTAGACCCAATCACATGCCTCACTCAAAAAGAGAATTACTTGGCTGAATTTTTCTCAAAGAGATTTTGGCAGCTTTTTGTTTGTATTTTCTGCCAGTAACAGACACTGAAATAAGTGCAAAGATTTTTTTTCCCCCTTAAACTGCCAAATTAAAACATTTGCTGTCAGTTCCTTCCAGTTCGCTGCACTTTCATAGAATCATAAAGTAACCAACTATGTGAACAAGAAAAAAAAGCCTGATAAATATTTGTACTGGGCTCTTTCCAGTCAGAACAGCGTAGAGATGCTGGGCTGGAAGGGATGTTGGGAGGTCACCTATTCTCCCCTCCTGCTCTGAGAGGGATCAGTTATACACACAGTGTTACTGACAGACATTTGTATAATATTCTATAAAAATGGCCATTGCAGGGGCTTCCTCACCCTCACTTAGCAACCTGTTCCAATATTATTTTTATAATAAAAAAGTTTTCCAAAAATATTAAAATTAAATATTTTTCTGATGCAAAAGCACTGATTCCTTCATTCCTTACCGCCAGGGAATATGAAGAAGAATTGATCATTCTTACAGGAATAATTTATATATTTGTCTACTTTTATCTTTACTGTTCTGCCTTGCCTGTTTGATTCTGTTGATTGCCTCTGTGGCTATATATATATAAATATATATATATAACATTGCTCTCACTGGTATAGAGTTTGACCCTATCTTCTTTAATAAATCTGGATTTTTGCCAGTGAATACGATATCACAGTATATGCATGTATATATAAATATATTGAGAGAGAGAGAGAGAGAGACCAAAGCTTCTAGGTGAGCAATCTGTAATAAGTGCAAATACTCAGGTGAAATATTTCAGTTTCAGAAATTATGAAGCGTTGATAATATGTATTTATATAGTTGATATCTTTAACTTTCACCTTCCTTTATATGTATATGGTACTATAGTCTGTGTAAAATTATGAATAAACTAATTATGAATAAACTGAATATGAATAAACTAATTATGAATAAACTAAGAATACAGAAATTCATTTTCTTTCCAGAAAGAGCTCCTGTGGCTTTGGGTTAGTTGCATTCTGCCCAGTGACCAGGGTATAAAACTGTGTCAGATTCAGGCTAATTATTTCATATTCAAACGTTGTCTTTATGTATAAGGCACAAAAACATACAAAGACATACACAGAAAATCACAAACCACTCAAGTGTCTGAGCTTCTAAAACAGAAAAAGAGAAATACCATTAAAAAAATATGTGCTTCAGTTTAGTTCAGATTTTTTAACCAATGAACTTTGGGCAGGTTCACTTTTGTTTTTTTTCCTGAACAGTTCACCCAACCATCATCAAAATGAGTTGTAATGAAAAGAACTACAATATCAAAAAAAAAAAAAAAAAAAAAAAAAAAAAAAAGCTTTGAAAGACCTTAAAGTTCTGAAACTTTTGATCCAACACATGTTGTCCACAGGCCTTCTTAAAGAGATTTCCAAAAGGGGCAATATATCCTTCTAGTTCCAAATACAAATCTGGAAAAAAGGTCAGAAGGGGAGCAGGCACCCTCACAAAAGCTGGCACATTTGGGTCAATTTCCCACAATACGATATATTTTCAAAGTCTACTACTCATTTTCTGGCTTCTAGTTTTTACATTCTTTGGTATTTCATAGCAATTTATCTTTCATGTCACATGTTAAAAATAGGATTCCATGTCTTAACAAATGGAAAAGCTGTAAGAATTCATCGTTGGTGCTACTCCATACTCACTGTCTGTGTAGGATTAACACCCTCAGAAGCACAGAGATACTGAGTTACAGCTTCAGCCCCCATAAAAGAGAGCACATTTTTATTCAGGAAAGAAGTGGTATCAAAGCACTTTCTAGTTCTTTGCATGCACTTGTTTAAAGAAACTTTTTCTGTCTTTCCCGTTCCCTATATGCCTCCTCTGCTCACCAACCTGAGAGAAAATATGGCTTTGATTTCCTTTGGTCTATAAGGTTGTAAGACTTATATCCTCTAAAAGACATGTTTGGACTCAAATCCATAAAATTTTTGTAGAACACCATCCAATGATGCAATCAGTACTGTATAATAACATTGTCACGAGTAATTCTTTATTTTTCTCTTTTGTGTTTAATGCTGTGCCCTGAACATGCAAATGCAGTTCTGCTTGATATGTATCTGTAGAGAGTAAAAAGAATTTTGATAGTTAAATCGACTGCCTTGTTAAAAACTTCTCTTGCTTCTGATTTGATCTTCTCCTTTGAAACCATTTTAAAATTGTGACAAAGATGAAAAAGGAGCTCAGAGAAGGGCACGCCATAGGCAGCATTTGAATACCTGGGGATCTGCTGTATTTCTATACCAACACATTGGCTTAATGAAAAATTGAATAAATTACTATTTATTGATTTTTTTCACTATTTATAAATTGATGGGAGAGTCTGTAATGAGATCATGCCACTATAATAGGATCATAAATGAAACCCGTCCATGAGTTGTTATTTAGGATGCATCCACATTTTCATTTCAGTTCACTTTTTTTCTGGACTGTAGCTACTAAAAATGTCTTTACTGTGAAAATTCCTGAGCTGCATTTAGTGCCCATTTCAGCAGGTACATTCATGTTTCCTACAGCTTGTTCTTTCCTAGATGTGAAGTCATTAATAAAGGAATAATAGAAAAGTAAAAATTCCCTGTGTTCTAGAAAGCAGATTGCAAAGGACCATGGCTGAGATGTGGTGTGTCAACTGGTAATGACAAAGGACAGTATCAAAATATCCTTCTTTAAACACATGGTTTCAAAAGAAAGCATTTTACACTAGATGGAGATCCGCGTTGAGTATATTATGGTCTGGGTGACTGAGTCACAGACATGCCTGGTGCTGCCCATTCACAGAATGGTGGGGGGTTGGAAGGGACCTCTGGAGATCAGCCATCCAACCCCCTGCCAGAGCAGGGTCACCCAGAGGAGGTTGCTCAGGAACATCTCCAGAGAAGGAGACTCCACCACCTCTCTAGGAATCCTCTACCAGGGCTCTGCAACCCTCACAGGAAAGAAGTTCCTCCTCATGTTTAGATGGAACTTCTTATGTTCCAGTTTATGCCCGTTCCCTCTTGTCCTGTCCCTGGGCACCACTGAAAAAAGCCTGGCCCCATCAACCTGACACCCACCCTTAAAGTATTTATAAGCATTGATGAGATCCTCCCTCAGTCTTGGAAGAGAGAAAAGTTTGGTTGACTGAATATGCTTCCTAAAGAAAAGTGGAAAGCTAAGATCCAGAATTTAAGAGACATAAAATGTTTTGGTTTGGTGTTGTCCGTAGTATTCTAAAATATTTACAGTGCCTAGACACAAAACAGGGGGCATTTGGAATTGCCCATGAATCTTCACTCAGAAGTGCTTTATTTTGTCTAGGTCACACCCTGAGCATAATTGTAACATAGCATTTGAAGTTAATTATACTGTATCTAGGAAACACCCTGGTTTTTATTGAGAGGCTGAATACGCCAAAGGTTTGGGTGCTTCCGCTGCCAGCAGCTAGTATCGCAGTAGGAAAGTCCAGCTTCTGGCAAAACAGGATAAAACAAGAATTTTTATAGACATAGTGAAAATATACATATATTCATGAGTCAGTGGAATGAGTCACAAAAACTGTGTTTTCACTTGAGAGAAAGGAACTTTAACCCATCTTACTGAGCCTTAGATGGGCCAGTCGTATTTTTTTATTGTTAACCAGTTTTATGACACCTTCTTCCTACTCCCCTATTACCCACCCTGTGAATGAAGATCACAGCATTCTCAGGGTTCCTTTTGATCTGGAAAACTCACATCTGAGACAGAAAAGTGCTTAGGGGACCACTTTCAGCTCAAAGAAAAAAATAATTTCCTTCAGGAGAAACAAAATAGTATAAAACAGAAAAACAGCTGTTACAGAACAAGCAGAACACTAGAAGGTATAGATATGTTAAGCAGAAAATGATGTCTGACGCCCACCTTTTCTAACTCCTGCTCAAGGGATTCACCAGGATGACACTTTTCAGTGAAATAGGGAATGAGGTGGCTAAAACCCTACTATGCTCTGAAATTTAGGTATTTCACTTTCCCCAAAACCTCTGGTGCACTCTTGAGCCTCAGTGTGACCCTCTTAAAAAAGCACTGTAAGAATATGATTTTTTTTTTCTTACTTTATGTGCTCTCACTCATACATTTTGCAGTGTACTGGACTGGTAGAAAAGCAACTGGATCTATAAATGTGATCAGCAATTATAAGTACCACAAAAGCAGAAAAATGTTCCTGAGGTAAATTTGTAACTAACATAAAATGACCTGATACAAATGGGAAAAAAAAAAAAAAAGCCAAAACAAAACACACACACACAAATACCATGATAAATTCTTTACGCTTACTAGTCTTGGGCTGATTTCCCTCACCTTTTTGTATATACATACATACATACATAGTGAATACAATAATCCTTGCTGGAATTTGCTTAGCATAGATTTGGTGAATACCAGCAACAGGAATGTTATGACTTTGGTGCATAAGTAATTGTTGCAGTGAAAATTCCTGATTTTTCAAAAATAAATGGTGCATGAAAGCACATAAAAGCTCAGTTAATATGTCTGAACTTGTTCAAGAACGTGGCCCAGCTCAACCAATGGAACTAGTTTTTTATTCAGCAGAGACCTCTTAAATTCATTGCCTCGCTGCACAGTAAATCTGCTCTTTTAGCAGGTTTTTCTTTTAGCAGGTAGTCAATTAAGGCGGGGACAGGTGTCCTTATGATATATATCTTGGCAGTGAAGTGTATGTTCTCACAACATTTCAGTTATCTTTAAATTTCACCATATATTATTTAAACAGTTTTATCTTAACTAAGTTTATGATTTCCTGGGATAACATGATTATATTTTTAAGCATATAGATGGTGAGGGGAGCATACCCATATTAGTAAGTCTCTCTTTCATACTCTTAATTCTATATATTTTAACCAGGGAAGAAATATGCCATCTTCTGTTTGTAGTTCTCACCCTCTGCTCTTCCATTAACTGGCATATGCACTTCAACTTAATGTAGACAAATAAAGGAACAACATAAAGTTATCATTTAGGAATTTAGGATAAGTGGTAAATAGAACATTTAAAACGTACAAGTATTACATTTTTGGTCTTCCATGTTAGAGGAATTTCATACCCTAAGTGTCAAAAAGGACAGATGTGCATTTGGGGTGACAGAACACAAACAGACCTGTAATATTTACCAGATTAATTTTTAACTTAGAGTGATGACACTCGTCACTGTAAAGAAACAGAAAAAGGACAGCAGATTCTCTCATCAAGTGTATGCGATAGGAGCCTAATTTTTAATTAAATTCCCTACAATTTAGTGTTCATAGAAAGCAAATAATTGAAATATTAGATGATTCTGAAATGTAAACCTTATTTCTAATGTAGGCATTAAAATGCTGTTATAAACAACCATTCTAGTCTTAATTGAATTTTCAAAAATCTCCATGATTTAAAAAATAATAAATGTACTAATGGAGTTTGATAAGATTACTGTAACTGAACACTGCTATAAGCTCCAAATACTGGGAACACTGCATACACAGCAGATGAATTAGCTGTTCTTAAATTAAGGAATATTACAGTCAGTAATGGTATGACATTCTTTTTTATGGCCATGGCTTGGGTTATAATGTGACAGAAAAAAAATGTAATGTTTCCAAAATGACAGTTTTTAGATTTGTGTTGCCTGAGGTAGTTCAGCTGAACAATAAACTATAATTTGATTGATGGAAAATTGAAGTGGTTCATCTAACTTGCCAGGCTGTCTTACCCAAGGCTTTGGTTTTGCATGTATGATGATGTATCACAGTTTTAGAGATAATGTTGTTTGTATTATACATGAGATTTTTTTACACATAAAAATGAAGACTTCATTACCCAGTAAAGACCAAAATATGCTATGGATTAGCAAGGAATCAGATTTGTTTGAGAATGGATTTGTACATCAAAATGCGCTCTCTTTGTGAAACCAAATGATAAATAACGTATAGGACCAGAGTGTCTTTATTTTTATGAGCAAATCAGCCATATCACCGGTTATGAAATTATTAACTTAAAGGAAGGGTGACATCTGCACTCAAGAGAAACAATCAGAGAGTGGTAGCTTTTCCTTTTTCCAGAATTAATCCTGTGAAATAACAGACTGATCAGCAGAAATCTTTTAGAAAGAGCAATAACCATTTTATAGAAGTATTAATATATACATAAGGAGGGGGAAAAAAGATGACTGAGAAAATAATAAAAATGTTATTAAATACATATTGGTAACATTTATATAGGGTTTGGGTTTTTTTTTAATTACCGATGCAGTGTGTTTACAGCAACAGCTTCAGAAAAATTGCCCTATAATATTCTTTTAGCATGAGTGAGGACAATTTTGAATTGCTCAAACCATTCAGTCACCAGCCATTTTTTCCCTTAAATACTTTGCATCCAGCAGGATGTTTTTCCCCCTGTTCTTTATGTCATCAAACTAGTAGGACCAGCCATCTCTAGTCAGATAAAAACAAGGCACGGCACCTAGTTTCAATTGCTAAAGGAGGCAAGATTTGAGAAAAGGACCATACCCTTGGGAGTATGATTATAATGTCTTGTTTTGATGCGCTTTTTTCCCCCTCATTTTCATTCAAAAGGAAAGGCCAGCTGTTGAGCCATTCTGAACAAGGGTCTTTCTTGCGCTTTTTCTTCCTTCCTAAGTGCATGAAATAGCTAATATTGGCTTTCCAAGTGAAACTGTAACACTTGAACTTGAAGAAACAGGAATATTACATATCTCTCTGCTATTTATTACCCTGCCAAACACTAAACAAGGCCATGATCAAACAAAACTGTGGTAATCCAGTCTTCTGGGAGATTTAATTGGCATACTACAGTCTTTTACTTTTTCTACAAATGTCCTGAATTACACATGGTCAAGAGTTGGAGCTTAATCGGCAGATAGAGCTTCTTATTATTGCACAGAAATGCAGGAGAATTGTATTTGAGACTATCCTTGAAGTAACAGAAGATCTGTCTGTAATGAGATTTCCAAAATTACTGTAGGGAATTCTCTGCAGCGGAAGTACTTTCTTCTTGGGTCATTACATTGCCATAAGTCTTAATTTTCCAGGCATTTTACTCCTTCTCCCTCTGTGTTATGCTTATCATGGTTCAAATCTGGAAATTCCATTGTCTTTCCCACACTGCAGCTTAAAACTGAGCCACATCTTCAAGATGAACAGAGAAAATACATCAACAGTAGGACTGGCCTTTTCTGTTAGAAAAACAAAGCAAAACAAAACAAACAAAAACAAACCAACAAACAAAAAACAGAAGAAATATCAAAAGACAGCTTTTCTGTTTTGCAAAGTAAGCCAAAGGCTAAGGAGAAGAAGCTGCAACAGGAAAACTGCTTTTATTTAGGGAATATGGAGAGAAATCTAGTTATGGAAAGAAAGTAAGGATCAGCTAGAAACATAGGAGTGGAGAACAAGCTTATGGGCACAAACTTGAATATAAGAAATTCCACCTAAATATGAGGAGGAACTTCTTTGCTGTGAGGGTGGCAGAGCCCTGGCAGAGGCTGCTCAGAGAGGTGGTGGAGTCTCCCTCTCTGGAGACTTTCAAAACCCTCCTGGACACGTTCCTGTGGGACCTGCTCTGGGTGGACCTGCTTTGGCAGGGGGTTGGACTGGGTGATCTCCAGAGGTCCCTTCCAACCCCATGTGATTCTGTGAGAAGACATGCTGTGTCTTCTATTCAAACTCATAGACAGCTAATCATACAATCCCTTTTATACAGTTATTGAGGTTTATCTGAAAACCATTTAGGATAATTTTTACTGCAAGTCTGTTCAGGAGGCCATCAGCATCTCACTGCTTGGGAGAGCGGTGAGTTAGGAATGTCCTTCCAAGTTCCAGAAAAATATAGTATGACAACCTATTTCCAGTTCCTCAACTGGGAATAATCAATATAGTGTTTGGTCAGAAGCAGCTCTTTTTTCATCCTAGTATTGCTAATGGTTTATTGATGGTCATATCAATTTTGGGATATCACCTAGGGAAAACAACTGAAGATGGGTTGGTAGGAGCAGCATTAGTTGGTGACCATGGGATCACCAGTGCTTTGGAGCCATGAAAAGGCAAATTCACAAAGTGAGGGGTCAGAGCCAGGGAAATATTCATGACAGTACAACTTGGTGACGGGTACAGTTCCTGTTGCCATCATTCAGGGATTAAATAAAGCTAAAAGAAGTATACTAAAGGAAGCCAAAGCAGAGGAAAACCAGCAGGGATGATTTGCTTTTCCTTGAGAACATCAGAAAGGGGGAAAAGAGGGTTAAACTAAAAGGCAATATTGGTTCCAAGTAATAGCAGTATGACATTGGTCCTGAATGTCTTCAAGTTGAGAAAAAAAAGGAAGTTCTGAATTGGTTGGTCACAGAAAACTCCGAACATTCTTCTAGTTGGAGCCGTGAGGGGAAAACCAATCTGCTTTTAAGACACATCAGCCACTTTACATCTCCTGGCAAGCTCCATCCCAGCTTGACTTTAAAACATTATCTTCTTTGATATGGTACATTTTCCCTTTATTTGTATGCCTCTTGTGTTGAGGTGGTTATGCATACATTAATCAGCTTTTTGGAAGGTCTCTTTGTCTGTGACACAAGTTACTGTTATACGTAACACTTTTGACTTGGAAAAGCTTCCGACCTCAAGTTCTTGAGCTCAGGTTAACCATATTCAAGGTTTCCAACCCAACTGACTTCACTACTCAATTCCCATATCAAAACAGATCCTTCTGAAATCCCAAACCTTACCAACTGTCCTACTTTTGTATACTTTCTTTTTAATTTAAATTGAATCAACTTTTTAATTAACTCCATGTTAATTAATTACTTAAAGTTATTTTCTCCAAAAGTACTTCTGGGGGATACTTGATTAAGAAATAAGTCAGCTAAACACATCTAGGAATACAGAGCTCCTTTGGCTATTAGTTGCATTTGTTCTCCAATGTATACCCTGAGAATTAAAATTTCTGTGTCATAACTGTTGAGAATAGTGTTTCTCTCTGTTAATTTTACAGACAACTCTATCCATAGACACGTCTATATCTGATTCCCTGGATGCAGAGAAGAATTTTGTCATTAACTACCCCAGTGGAATTTCAACAGCCTTCCAAAAAGTTGCTTTGACCCTGGAAGATCCCTTTAATACAAACTTATTTCTTCTTTTTTTTTCCTTTCTATTTTATCATATGCAGTTTTTTTCTGCCATTTTCCCCCTTTTTGTCTGTATTTCTGGATAAACTCAGACCCATTCATACCTGTTTTCTTCTCCAGGGAACTGATCAATCGAGTTCCTTTTGTCCCCAAATGTCTGTTCCGTATTCTCTGTCACTACTTCAGGATTCTCTACTTTGCTGTACAGGTTTCTGGCATTTAAGACTACTTCAAAAACCATTAAAAAAATAATTCTGCAAAATGAGCAAAATAAAATTTAAATGAGCCTATGGTAGTAATTCAACTGCCATGGTACCTCAGTGTCTCACTAACCCAAAATTTTCAGATACAGAAAACCAAGACAGATTGATCAAATGTTTATCTGTATGAACTGGAACTTCATATGAAAGTATAAATATATTTACTGCCTCTTTCTTGTATCTCCAGTCCCATGTCTTCATCAGAATACCTACCTGCCCTCATCTGCCTGCAAAATGGAGTGCAGAAATACTCTGGTGCTGCTCAAATGGCAATAGGAGAAGACCCTCAATATGCAATGGCCTGTCAAACTTTGCGACAGTTCACCCTTCACTTTTTTCCTGGTAGTTATTGTCACAGCCATCTGTATGCTGATTTGTTTAAAACGTAGTTTGTAGAATATGCAACCGAGCATCTGATCCTTAATGTACACATCTAAATTCTTTGAGCTCTCTGAACATTAGAGAAAAGCAACCATTTGTGACTTTTTAATTGGTGTCAGTCGGCTGTATCATTGTTACTACATGACATATGTTACAAGGACTGTTCCTCCTGAAGGTAGGTGCACAGAATGTCACTTTACATTTTTTGCAAGTAGCCAGTATCTCATCAGTTTTGCATAGCACATCATTAGCAACATCACACACTGTGACAGTATATTATGCCTAAATATGAAATGCTGATTCCTAGCTGAAAATATATTATTTTTAGTTTGGAAAGCAGTTTCTGTATTATAATGTGGGTTCCTGAACCAAAATGATTCTGTGGTCTGTCATAAAATTGCAAGCTGACAGATTCTACAGAAGAATCTTTTACACTTATTCACATTACCAACACATTGCAAACAGTTTCTCTCTCATTTGTTTTGGCCTAAGGTCCTCTTAATCCTGTATGACTGCTGTTAAGCTATTTCCAAGAAGAGAATATAGAAACAGATTTTTGTTTTAAAGATTTTTTTCAAGTACCAAATTTCCATGCCTTCTTTCTAGTTGATTGAAGAACATAAGAGCCTTCCCAAAGAGCAGCGTCCTTCATTGCATAAAAATGCTGGTGTGAAACATAAACAAAGACCTCTCAGAGGGACAAGAGATGAGTTTGAAAAACAAATGACATTGCAAGGTTCTCTGCCCCACTGGAAAATTGAAAAACAAAGGATGGCACTTATCTGAATCCCTTTCCTTATTCTGAGGCCAAAACACATTTGTAAAAGTGCAGTCAGAAAACGTGGGAAAGGCTAGTCCAGCACAAGGTATGGAGAAGCCAGAGCTGTGGAGTACCAGCCTTGGAGTGCCTCAAAAGGTACTCTGATCAAGTGCTCATGATGTCTTCTTTGAGATACACTCTGGGGAAGGTTATACAGGAAAAAAGAAAAGGGAAAAATAAAATTTTAAAAAGTACTTGTTTAGTGCTTAGAGGTAGCTGTGAAAAATTATATAGAGGGGGCATCCTGCCTTACAACCAGCAGAACCAAAAGAAGAAAAAAAAGAAAAGAAAAAAGCACCAAGGAAAAGTCCTGGAGTCCTCTATCTGCTCTTGACATCTTTTTGTGTTTCCTCACACTTGGTTGCTCTTTAAATTTCTCTCTTCCCAGTCTGCTCCTGCTGAGGCAATTCTCCCAGAACAGTATCCCCTGCAGACATTGCAAGGGCTGCCTTGGACCCATCAGTGCATTTACTCCTCAGACTGGGCAAGGAGAGAGCTTACTCACTTACCCAGAGGTCTGGAGGGGTTTGGGCCCCCATTTGCCTGGAAAAAACATGTAGGCAACTGTAATGAAAAGAGTCTGGCACACACTGAAAACCTCTTTGCAAGTGGAATTCAAGATCCCGCTCTTCAGCAAAAGCATAGGATATCTCTCAGGCTGACAGCTTGGGTTCCTTGAAACATCCCAGAGGGGCCATTCGCCCTTCACTCATGTGATCATCCACAGCCTCTAATGCTCCACCCACTTGTTGGAGTTCCAGGTGAGCTATTCCTTAGCCTGGCAGAAATCAAGCCATTGAAGGAAGACAGAGCACAGCCTATACCACGTTGGGTTGTTGGTTTCTGTAGCGCCTGTGAAGAACATTTAGGATTAAATGAGCATCATTCCTAACCCGTGGGCACTGACAGAACAGAACAGAAAATCACAATGAGTTACTGGGCAGATGTATTTTGCCTCTGTGACTGGAATCACTTGCACAGATAGCAAGAGTGGTATGAGAAGCCAGAAGGCACATCACTACTATGACTCTGTGAGGAAGAAGACTAATGTGAGACAAGCTAACGTGAGACAGCGAGTAAAGTCATAGGATCACAGAATCATAGAATGGTTCATATTTGAAGGGACCTTAAAGACCATTGAGTTCCAACCCCTTGTCTTGGGCAGAGACCCCTCCCACCAGACCAGGTTGCTCCAAGCCCCATCCAGCCTGGCCTTGAACCCCTCCAGGGATGGGGCAGCCACAGCTTCTCTGGGCAACCTGGGCCAGGCTCTCACCACCCTCACAGCAAAGAATTCCTTCCCCATATCTCATCTCAATCTCCCCTCTTTCAGTTTAAAAACCTTACCCCTTCTTCTATGGCTCTACTCCCTGATCAAGAGTCCCTCCCCATCTCTCCTGCAGCCCCCTTTAGGGACTGGAAGGGGCTCTAAGATCTCCCTGGAGCCTTCTCTTCTCCAGGCTGAACACCCCCAACTCTCTCAGCCTGTCCTCAGAGCAGAAGTGCTCCAGTCCTCCCAGCATCTTTGTGGCCTCCTCTGGACCCGCTACAACAGGTCCATGTCCATCCTGTACTCCTGTGCAAGTCCAACATTTCCTGCTTAGGGCCTTGACTTCTCTACCTTCATTAGCATTTCGGTGCTGTTCTCCTTAATCTTCTTGATCCTCCTCTGCCACACTGAGCAATACAAATAGATTCTCTGAAGTTTTGCCACTGGATGTCCAAAGAGATTCAGCTTAGTTCTTGGAGCAAGTCCCAAGGAAGGCCACACTATTCTCCACATTAGCTCAGGTAACAAAGGTACCCAACCAAGCAACAGAACTGGCCCACAGTCAGGTGCCAACACCCTATTGTCAAACTGTGATAGCATCACCTTCTTCTAGAGAGAGGTAGTCTGCAGCTGGGGGTTTTGTGTCGTATTGACCTGGTCAGTGGCTGTCTCAGCTGGACTGTGGTCTTGCAACAAAGAAAGCCGGCTCATAGCTGTGGACAATTAAGTCCTGTCTTCCCAGGATATATTCTTAGGCCGTGTTATAACCTTTCCTCATCTTCTCTAGCTTTATCTGGTACTGAGCACTGACTGCCTATAACAGTTGCATCAAAAAGACAGCGCTTTAAGGATTCACTTGTAGGAAGAAGAAAACAGGGTCATCAAAGCCATCGTTGTCAGCACAGTGATTGGTTGTACTGCTGCCGTGGCAGAATCTGAAAGACCTGTGTAAATATTCAACTCTGTCTTCATATGTGAAGGTGTTTCTTACAGTTTAAAAAAAAATGTTTCCATCAAGTTAAAATTATTTTTGCATCTCAAGAATTCTTCCCAACATTATTAATGGCTGTTAGAAAAGAAGGAACTAAAACCACTAGATAAATGAGGCTTTATTTAATTTATTCATGACAGTAGAATGACAGCAGACATCATCTAGTGAAAGAACATTTGTTATAGATTCCTTATAGAATTAAGGAATGGCTAAAAATTGTTCTCATATATTAATCTTTTGTGAAGAGATCTAAACTGTGAGAAGAGATTTGAATGCACATTTAATAAAAGCATTATGCCTTTTGTAACATTGTTTTTGAAGGAGACAGATATAGAGAACTGATTGAAACCAGAGTCTTATGCAAGAAGTTATGGATTTCTTCAAATAATATATGGAGTTCTGCAAATAAAAAAGTCCAGGAGAGAATGAAAGGTCCTTATAATTGCAGGAAACTCTTTGGAACATGATGTAAGCCAAATACTGCAACTTTGTCCTCATACAACACTCTTATCACTCTTACCAGTCTTAATTAAGAAAAACATAAAAATATGTGTGTAAATAATGAATTTTTTTTTCACCTAAATATTCATAATTTTATTCCTCATTACAGTCCATTTCAGACATGGACAATACACTGAACTGCTTTCATGAGCTGAGGCTTCTGAAAGATCTTTGGAGTTTAGTGATGAAATAGATACAGGCATCTCAAATACAGAGCTTACGCTGCATGCCTGAAAAAGGTCACTTACCAGAAAAAGTCTCTCTCCTCCTTTGTTTCTGAAGGTCATGTCATGACACCAGTCATCAGGTCTCATCTTTTATCAGTTAAGAAACTTAAATAATTTCTTCCTTTTTTTTTTTTTAACAGTTATTTCTTAATTCATTAAGGTTGTTAAACTCTAATTCTCAGCACAGAGCTTGTGGGGATAAAGGCAAATGGCTAAAATTCAGAGAAGGAACATTGACATAAGCAGTCTTGGAGACAGACACAGGCAGAAGATTGAATTTCCAAACAATTCATACACATGTTTAAGATATATATATACACACACATGTATATATAAAATCAAAGGTGATAGAAATCCTTTTTTCCTCTTTCATATTCAAGAAGTAACACAATTTCTGCTCAGAAGTGCCACTAGTCACACTGGTCCGTGCCCTTATCTAAACTAAACTGTGGGATATTGGTCTGACAGGGAGCCCCAAAATAATTCCCAATGACTCTTCTTCATCAACTTATTAAGAATATGAGACTGAAAAGATCTTTGCAGTAGTGGGTGTTTCTCTCTCCAGTGCTGAGGTCCTGTTTCCAAGTCCTATTTCCAACACTAAGAGTTTCATTTGGTTGAGCCAATGTATCTCAGGATATATGACTTATGTATGAGTATGTAATATACAGATTTATGTAATACACCCTGTGTATGTATGTATACATAAATATATATGCAGGAGTTAAAACCTGGTCTTGGGTCCAAATTAACCTGGCATCAAAATTAATTAGGCATGGTATGCTTGCACTTCAGCATGGGCTTTGGCCAACCTGAGAGACAACAGGGACTTGTGTCCTGCACTGCAAGCCTTAGTGCCAGACTGAGGATGTCTCCTCTGATCAAACGTGTAGTCAGATTGCCCCACTCCTTTCATCCTGAAAAGCTTTCTGATAGCCTCCTGCGGGTTTTGGGTCCCTCATGACATGAAGGACACTAAGGTGCTGGAGCATGTCCAGAGAAGGGCAACGGAGCTAGTGAGGGGTCTGGAGCACAAGTCTTGTGAGGAGCGGCTGAGGGAGCTGGGGGTGTTCAGCCTGGAGAAAAGGAGGCTGAGGGGAGACCTTCTCACTTTCTACAACTCCCTGAAAAGAGGGTGTAGCCAGGGGGGGTCGGTCTCTTCTCCCTGGTAACAAGTGACAGGGCGAGAGGAAACAGGCTCAAGTTGTGCCAGAGGAGGTTCAGATTGGGTATTAGGTACATTTTCTTCACCTTGTCAAACATTGGAGTGGTCTGTCCAGGGAAGTGGTGGAGTCACCATCCCTGGATGTATGTAAAAGAAGTGGCACTTAGGGACATGGTTTAGTGGTGGACAGGGCAGTGTTAGATTTATGGTTGGATTTGATGATATTTAAAGTCTTCTCCTACTTAAATGCTTCTATGATTCTATATTCTCCTCCCGGGAAGCAGCCCTGACTGCAGCAAGGGAGAACTTCGATGGCGGTGCACTGCTCTTCTGAGGAGGGGCATGGGAACACCAGGGATGTGTGGTCACATTAGCAACAAGCATACTTTATTTATTATCTCATCAGAACCAGACAATGCCATCACAGAAGCTTCAGAGGCAGATTTCTTCTCTACTTCTGAGTTATTTACCTTTGCCACTCAAAGAGTGTGATCTCCAATTTTTTCTTATTTCCATCTCTCCTAATTCCAACTGAGGTCACACTGCCATTCCCAATTGTGCTAGCTGCAGGTTGACTAAACTGCCTATGATCTGGGAAGGTAAGGCATTAAGAATGAAAAGAATTCACTAGAAAAGTAGAATTCATGGTTCTGATGTGCTGGGAATGTTTGTCTTTAATTATGTATATTTGGTTTTGATAGTGCCATGAGGATGACTAGAAATATCTAGGGAGACACAAATAACTGTAAATACCATCACAAAACACCTATGAGAAGTTAAAAAACAGTTAAGACACTAGGTCCAGCCCATAAGATGTAGCTACACGGTGCTTCCCTTTCATACGCTTGTCACACCTTCATAATTGTACCTCTGAAGAGTCAAGCCTCACCCAAGGCTTTGCTGCTGAGCTGTGCCTCAGCTTGTCTGGAGCACATCAACTACAGAACCTGGCACCACTGACCTCTGAGCACCCTTGAAGCGGTGAAGTCATTCCCTTTGCTGTAGTACTTTTTTTGCTTTCCCTACTAAATCCACTATGAATTTTACCTCCATTTCACACCATGACCACATATGGTGAAGAAATTCCTGTCCTTGCTAGAGCTTGCTGGTCTTAAAACTATAGAGTCCGTGCTTCCACTATCTCTCTGGAAGCTGTGTGATGTAGATAATATTGTTGACCTGTCTAATGCTGTTAAATGGTCCCTCCTAGTCTGTTTACAGTTTTCCTGCCAAGCTGGGATCAGAACTATGACCTTTTGCCCCACCTCATATGTCTAAGCCTTAACTTGTCAATCATACCAGATTTTCTGCTTTTGCTGTGTTTCAGCAAGGTTATTATGGTGCGCTGAGGCCATAAACCCACTTACTCTCTTGTGGAAGTCCAGCACATATGGTACTACTGACTCCTCGGATGCTTCCAGCATGATTTTCTGCGTGTCCCTTGCAAGATCAAGGAGCTCTCTTACCCTCCTGCAAACAGGAGCATGTCAGGCCTAAGCCCCATGGTCTCTCCTGAGACCCTTTGACACACAAGCAGAGATCGCTATGGTTACCCGTCTTCATAGCCCTACTTTTGGCTTTGTAGGTCTCAACGTGACTTGGTCTGTACAAGGAGACTCTTGCAAACCCCTCCCCATTCTCTTGCCTTCACGCTGCTGGTAACAATATAGGAAGACCTAAAAACTTCAGTGCCCAAACCACCTCCAGAGCACTTTGAGGGTACTCAAAAAAAACCCCACTTCTGTTTCGTTTGTATGTTTCCTGGTGAATTTTCTTCTCAAAGTGCCATCCCATCAGATGACTCTATAATTCAGAACGTACTAAAGAAGGTACAAAATATTTTATTTTGAAATGCAGTAGACATGATTAAACAAAACGGCAGCAAATATTATCTGTTGATCAGAAACAGATGAAATGGAAAGCAGAAGAACATGCAAATTGGTAAAGAGGCCAAATAAAGTTTTAGCTGGTCACCTGCTAACTGTGGACAGTACCAGACGAGGCAGAGGACATTTTAAGACACTATGATGTATAATAAATAAACTTTGCTCATACGGAGTTTCTTCATAGCCCCTATCATAATATTCCTTGAAGACGAACATCTTACTTTTTTTTTTTTAAATCTCAATCTTTTTTTTTTCTTTTTATTGCTTTAATAAATTTTACCACAAATGAAGAAGCAGCCTTGCTTGTAGCCTTGAAAGCCATTTTTTAGGTGGAAAGTTAGTTGAAAGTTAGCAAAGTCACAGAGAAGTGTAAAGCAGAGGAACTGTGTCATAAAGACCACAGGTACTTCTTAGATATTAGAATTATTTATTTTTTTGTTTCCTTTCATCTTGTCTTCCAAACAGGTATTTAAAAATATATAGTACACATGGTACTAATATTTTGGAGCAAGGAAAAATCTCACAAAATAGGAACATTTCTGTTATACATCATAAGAAATTTTTACACTTCTGGGCAAACGTGCTGTCTTACTTGCTGTGTCTTGTACGAATACCACCTACATTTAACTTTATTTCTATGTTTTTCCAATTATAAACAATGGATTTTATTTATCTTTAAGAGGCACTCTTTTGTACGGGTGCTTAGGAAGAGTCACATCAATACTTTTAATCTTCTAATTACGTAGCTTAATTTCACATCTGGAAGTTTTACTGTGCAATAAGAGAAAGACATGTTTGATCTGAAGAGAAAAGAGAGATCTTATTCAGTATGAAATCAGACTGACATGGTAACATTTGGATTAATGAATTTTTTGTTAATTTTAGAAGACCTACCTTCCAAAGTAATTTAAGGTTTCTGTGTTTGTTGATATTGCCTTTTAATGTGACAACTGTGACATGCATTTCCACAACAGATGGATTAATGTCATTTTTTTGAAAATTACTTCACCTAGACAGGTGTTTCCTGTATATGTTTGACACGAGATTAAACATTGCTCCAGATGTTCTGTTTGTAGCAAAGCCAGTTAATTTTATTAGAACATTTAATCACAGATCAACAGCGCAACAGAAATGCAGTCTACGTGAAGCAGATATTTAACAGAACTTCCTAATGTGGAAGAATCTCTACATGGGAGCAAGGTACACAGCGGTGTAGGTGAAACCCAGATATGTGCTGATGTGGCATGCTACATTTTCTGATTTTGGGGCTGAAGTCAGGTTGTTTGCTTACCTAAAAGAATTTTCACACTGGATAATTATTTTTGATTGGAGGGTATTGGTAGCATATATTCTTCCTGATGTTTACACACATACATATCACCTCACTGTCTTAAGGCAGAGTTTAAAAACAGTGTACTAGGAAATATAAGACATGCTTTATCTTTGAGTGTGGGGAGTCTTGCACTATTTTAATGTTCAAATTACTCACAAATTGCATACATTCACAAGTAATTGCCCTGCTTGCAATGCATGCACTAAGATCTTTTATGCCAGATTTAAATATCATTACATACCTAGCTATTCTTCCATTAACATTAGCTATAGATTTTCCATTAATTATTACATCAGATTTATTCATCATTAATAAATTAGATCTCTGTGTTCTGTCAGGGACCGCTCGGGCCTTATGAAACAGGTGAAGAAAAAGCTTGAATGTAGCCCTGGTGATTCTGGGGTAAATGTAAAAATATTCATAATTTTTTACTTTGAAACATTAGTTTATGTATATGGACTAATAACAACTTAAACCCCTGTGATGATTGATGTTTTTTGTTGGCCCGTCACCTCATTGTATAGAAGTTTGTTTTAATGAGTTTCTCTAATGAATATTTTATATTGATACTTGGATGAATGGCATATGGTAAATGCAAGGTAAATTACAGCTCTTTAAATAAATATTTTTCATAAATTATTTATTTTGTGATGCCTGTATTGGTTAGATGTCATGTCAGATGAAGACTGGAAATTATTTACTCTAATACTTATTTGAGAGTTGAAAAAGTAAAAGACTTTTAAATATTAACAAGCTTCCAATATACTCGTGTAATTTATGGGAAACTACCATAAATTGTGTAAGATTACAATTTTGTGAGGACAGTTTTACTTGTACCATGCAAAATAGAATAATCTCTTGTGTCTTTACAAGAAATTTTATTTATTCATACAAAAAATATTGTGCTGTTCCTGCTAAAACTTATTTTGATGAATTTCTGGCTTCCAAAGGATTATGAGTTCTTGTCAACTGTCGTTATTTCAATGATAAGTTCCTGATTATTTTTAATGGTGACAGAAATTAAAGTTAAAAATCAACATGAAGATAGGTAGTGGATTGAGTGCCCTCATTTCGTGTTCAAAGTCCACAACTCTTACAAATCAAAAGGCAGAACACAGATATTTTAGTGCTAGTAACGACCTGATTCTAGATCCCCACTGAATTGCTCCTGCTGTTATTACCCTCACTGAAATTAGAGAAAGCTGAGGGCATTTTAGCATCTTTCAGAATTGAACCATTTTTTTCTTTCAGATATGCCGATGCCTACCATATAAAACCAAACAAACCACGCTGTAAGAGCCACTGGAACACAATCACTAAACTGCAACCATGTCTAGATACCAAAATCTTTAAATGTGCCGTGTCAGGGATGAATACAGCCACCTGAAGAGAGTTGGCCAAAAGTGGGAGATTTCAACTTTGGATACCATCTACTGTGCATACTCCTTGAATACCAGGAGCAAATTTCATGACTGATATATTCCATATGCTTTCTGGAATAAACAAAGCAGAGTCCTCAAAAAGTGTAATAAATCACATCTGTTTTCAAGATATTTTTATATGTCTAAAGACATATAACCTGTAACTTATAATTCAGGGCATGATTCTGACGTGGAACTTTTTCTCATACTTATACAGTGGTCTACACTGCGCACTGCTCAGGATGGTGGCTAAATGCATGATGTAGTCTTCAGCACATAAAATATCTTGAAAGTACTCATATACCACTGCTTTTACAGAAGTCTTTAAGGAATAGTCTTTGAAAATGGTACAAACACAGTGGATACTTATTATACAAACTAAGTGTAAGGCACTTCATGCCGTGTGGTCGTGCTCTCATTGAGACCTTAGGTCTCAATGTGACTTGGTCTGTCCAAGGAGACTCCCGCAAACTCCTCCCCATTCCCTTCTCCTCACACCCCTGGTAACGATGTAGGAAGACCTAGAACCTCCAGTCCCAAAATCACTTCCAGAGTACTTTGAGGGTGCTCAAAAAAGTATTTGTGTTTTGTTAAGGCACTTCATGTCACGTGATGGCACTCTTCTTGAAGTGAACAGCATGAGATATCAGTTTTTCAGTCAAATTGAGTCTCAGTCTAGTGGCCAATTCAAAACTGAACTGGTTTATTGTGCCTTACAATTTTCTGCATGGAAAGCTGGTGCTCATTTGTTAGGGACAGTTCTGTTACCACTGATAGTTCGAGCTGACTAAAGTAAACTTCCCAATTACTATATTTAAGATAGTGGGTTCGCTTCCTGTTACATCTGAACTCCTCACATCCGGGCCACACTGCATTATAAATCATGTAGGGAAAAAAAAAGAAGAAAAGAAGAATACATTTCGGTTTGAGTGTATTTTAAAAGTATTTGTCTTAGTTTTCTTCCAAAGCTTCAGCCACAGTGCTATGTGATTTAACAGGACCAATAACACAAAAGAATAATATTTTTTCTTGTCCACTTGAGAGCTTAGCTCCGTTCCAGAAAATAACTAATATTCACAACATTATCATCCAAATTCCCAGTTAAGAAAAAATCAGGGGAGTTAAGTGTATGGGATTTAATTTTGGTTTATTTTGCATGTACAGCAACTCTGCAAAATAGTGGCTGCAGACAGTAAGCCATTCTTTCAGTCCAACACTAAAACTTTTATCCAAATAGAAGCTCTCCTTTTTTCAACAAATCAACACTAATCAGAGACCAAGACAAACAAAAATCTCTTCTAGTATTTTTGGAATATCTTTTACTTAGACCATTACAAATGAAGACCATAGTGGACGTTGTATTTCCCCCAAACTGAAAACTTGCTCATATTTTAAAGAAAAAAAATATTTGAAGACAATATGTAAAATCTGTAGATGACTGCTGTGAATATTTGCCTCAGAAACCATTCAAAGAAATGGTACACTTCATACATTAAGGCTGTCAACAAATTCAGGCAGCCATTCGTATGGAAGTCACATGTAAGCTGTATTTTCTGGTTTATTTTGTTTTTCTGTTTCCTGAAGAATGCTGACTGGTGCCTATGCCCATCCCCTTTCAAAAATAACATCTCACATTGGAAGATCCTGCTCCGAAGATTGGCTGTAGCTTTCTGGTATTACAGGCTGATTCCTACAACCCAATGTCCTACTCCCTTTTCAGAAACCTCAGTAATGTTAGTAGCCTTATCTTTCTTGTCAATGTTATTCTGTTTAAGTTTTTGAGTTGTCTTTTCTTGGGTCCTACTAAGTAAAGAATCCCGTTCCAATGAGTACAAAAACCTCACGCATGAATGTGCATGTATAAACCAGTGACAAGTGTGTGCTACAGGTCCCCCCCTGTGCGGGAGCCACAGGAAATATCTGTCTGTTACAGCCACAGCTACAGGGGACTGGTTTGTTGTCTCGGGCTGTAGCAGCTCCTGCTGTTTGCTCCGGAGGTGCCCGGTGTAATCCACAGTGAGTTATCCAAGATGGTATCTGTTACAGAAACGCACAGATGCCCGCCCGAGCACGTTCGTTGCAGGTTTCTGTCACGTAGTTCTGCAGCACAGACAGAAGGTTACAGTGATTTTGGGTGGAAAAACACTTGTGGAGGAAATAGGAGAAATTATTCTCTCTCTCATTCTCCTGGCTCGACTGGGTTCTGCAGATGCCATTGCCTCCTGTCAGTCATTCTGGAGTATCTGTTTCCTCACTATCGGCATCACTGGTAGTGATGATGATGATGATGATGATGATGATCATTATTATCATCAGCATTATTGCTCTCTACAACTCACTGAAAGGAGGGTGTAGAAGGGTTGGGGTTGGTCACTTCTCCCAAGTCACAGGCGATGGGACAAGAGGAAATGGTTTCAAGTTGCACCAGGGGACATTCAGATTGGATATTATGAAAAATATTTACACTGAAAGGGAATGGGCTGCCAGGGAAGTGGTTAAGGCACTATGCTTGGAGGGATTTAAAAGCTGGGCAACCATAGTGCTTAGAGACACGGTTTAGGGATATATTTTATCAGTGTTGGGTTGATGGTTGGACTCAATGATCTGAAAGGTCCCTTCCAACCCAGGCAATTCTATGATTCTATGACTCCATCACCGTAATGTCTGACCAGGAACAGTTCAACATCCCCATACTTCTTAGCAATAGGTAGAAAGATAGTTTGCCATCAAGAGAAGGCTTTACTGTAGAGCTGGTGGCTCAGCTGGACACTCCACTGTCTCCAGAGCCGTGTGTGTTGCTCAGACAACTTTCCTGCTGGCAAGCACTTAGAATTTGCCACCAGAGATCACCATAATGTCTGACCTGGAACAGTTCAACATCCCAATACTTCTTAGCAATAGGTAGAAAGATAGTTTGCCATCGAGAGACAGTTTTGCAGTAGAGCTGGTGGCTCAGCTGGACACTCCACTGTCTCCAGAGCCGTGTGTGTTGCTCAGACAACTTTCCTGCTGGCAAGCACTTAGAATTTGCCACCAGAGGCTCCTCAGTCTGTTGGACCCCGATCGACAATTGTGTTGGGAAGGTCTTTTCACCAGAGTCAGAAGACATCACAGAGAGCATAGATGTTGTTCTATATGACAGGACAAGAGAAGGGGTGGAGGGTTGAAATATGAATGTGTTTGGAGTCAAGAAAAAGACGGGGATGGAAGGCATCACCGTAATGTCTGACCAGGAACAGTTCAACATCCCCATACTTCTTAGCAATAGGTAGAAAGATAGTTTGCCATCAAGAGAAGGCTTTACTGTAGAGCTGGTGGCTCAGCTGGACACTCCACTGTCTCCAGAGCCGTGTCTGCTGCTCAGACAGCTTTCCTGCTGGCAAGCACTTAGAATTTGCCACCAGGGGCTCCTCAGTCTGTTGGACCCTGATCAGCAGTTG
>NW_015090945.1:2589527-2609517 GCF_001431845.1 Calidris pugnax
AATATAAGCTGATATTGGTCTCAAAACTCTTTCTTTGGACTACTTGAAAGATTGACTTCTATTTCCCATCAGCCCATGACATTTGCTCTCACCCCTTATTTGGTACATTTTCTGCCATCTACTCTTCCACCCATTCCTGCTGCCTGGGAGGTGCTCCCCCTCGCCATAAATCCCTCCCTAATGGTTCTGAAAGTTCTCCTTCAAAATACAAACAACAACATTGACAGCAGCCTGCCAGTATCCTAAGGTCAGAGTCTATTATGCTGAGAAATTCTGTTTCCCCACCCCATTTTTTGTAAACCTTGTCTGCTGCGTTTTGTTATAAGACCGCTGGATGAAGGGGAGGGCGCTGCTTTGCTGTATGGGACATACAGCACTGTTTTCTGTATGTTTATGTAGCACTGAGCACAACAGTGTCCCAGGCTGTGATTTGGGCTGCCAGGTGCTCTGCTAATGCAAATTATACATATATATATATATATAAAAATATATAAAGGGGAGCACATGCTCCTTGGGCACAGACCACATGTGAGGTAAATAGGATTACATCCTGCAGGTTAAAACTAGCCTACTATGGTAATACAAAAATGTACACCAGCCACATGACCCAAGGGGATCTTCTTGACTGCCTCTTGATAACGCAGGCTGCAGAGCAGTTGTCTGACCAAAGGAGAACTAAGCCCTTCTTGAATTTCACACCTTAAAACATCAATGCTACTGAGGCAGGAGAAATTTCCCGTTAAATGATTCACAGGCTTAATCCCTTTGATATTCGATTGGCTGACCACAACTTAGCACAGCATGCTGCTGGCATACATCTTTAACTCTGACTCCCAGAAAGAGCTCATTCCCACTGGAATTCTGGTGCAGAGAGCAAGATTAAAACCAGATCTCACTGGGATGGGAGGAAGGTACAACACCGAGACCGGCAAGATCTGGTTTATAAACTCCCCTCTCTGCCACATTTTAGAAGTCTTTCTTTGTGTTAGTCTTGGAAAAAACTATTTAATTCCTTAATGTTTTAGTTCATCATCTGTGAGTCAGTGATGATAGTTTTTCATTCTCTCTCCATGACCCCTTACTGTTCATCAGGCTGCAGGATATTCAAAGTAGGAGCTACAAAGCCCTGAATGCTTATCTGCCCAAAGATGAATCCTCTATGATCTATCAAAATATGTATGTTAGGGATATAAGTAGAGCTGAGGAAAATCATTTCATTCTTCTAAATATGGACACAATTTAAGAGTAACAGAATTGTGTCTCAGAACAACAAAAAAATAATATTAAATCAAATAAACAAAAAAAATACCAGTCAAACAAATAAAAAAAAAGGAAACAATTTCCAAGGAGAAAAACCACACCCCACCCCCCCCCCCCCAAAAAAAAAGAGAAATATAGTATTTACAGCATAACAGTCTGCACTTTCAGCACTGTCCGTATTGAAAATGACAATTTTTCCCTATGTATTACGAGGGAAAATGACATGAATGCTACAAAACCCAATTCTACCTAGAACTTCAGAGGAAATCTTCTGACTTTTTTTCCTTTATAACACTTCCATTGTGCCTGCTTCATCCTTCAGTAAAATCAGGGGTTTTTCCTGACCGTCATTAACGTGCAACAGAAAGAGGCATTATGGGAAAATCCAACTACTGAATCAGCCCTGAAAACACGGATGAACTCCCCAAACTTTTCTGTGGCCACGAACAAACCATCCAGGCTGTTAAAAGAGAAAACCAAACCAATCCACCCATGGATAAAAACGAAGAGGAGTAAGACTTGAGAGTACTCCCACGTTTCACACCGTCTGTGCTGTTAGATCCCCGCCAGAGCCCTCATCTACTGCTGATGTTGTCAAACCCCCAGCCCCAGATGTGGAGCCCCCCAGCCCCGTCCGTGGTGCCTCTGGGACACAGGGATGAGCTGTACGGGGATGGGTTGCTGAGATCTGTTCCCATCCTTGGGAAGCAGGAGTTTACAGGGCTGCCTACAAGCTGGGACTGGTGCCCACTGCATCCCAGGAGCTGAGGCAGGGAGGAGCTCAGGTGAGGTTGGGCTCTGGTCTCACACGGAAAGTAGCAATTAGCTGCAGAGCCTTCCAGCCAAGCAGAAACCCAAACACAAGCTCAGGCCTTTGCTCTTCCAGTCTCCGTTGCTCTTCCAGTCATACCGTTAGTTGCTGCTTCTCCTCTGGGAGCAGAGTCCCGTGGTACTGCAAGGTAACAAGTGTTTATATAGAATCACAGAACTGCCTGGGTTGGAAGGGACCTTTCAGATCATCGAGTCCAACCATCAACCCAACGCTGACAAAACCCATCACTAACCCATGTCTCTAAGCACTATGGCTGCCCAGCTTTTAAATACTTCCTGGGATGGTGCCTCCACCACTGCCCTGGGCAGCTCATTCCAATGTGCAATAACCCTTTCTGTGTAAAAATTGTTCCTAATATCCAATCTGAACCTCCCCTGGTGCAGCTTAAGGCCGTCTCCTCTTGTCCCATGGCCTGTTCCCTGGGAGAAGAGACCAACCCCTGCCTCTCTACAACTTCCTTTTAGTGCTTGTCTTAGCACTACAAATTGCTACCTATCGATGGATATCTGTGCTGGCTTTCTAAGTGGTTTGGGTTTTTTTTTTCTCCTCCCTTGCACTTCCCCGGTGAGCTTTAGTGACCCCAAGTACTCATCTGAGGACTGGTGCCTCTCAGTGAGTGGGACTCACTTGGGCCAGATGTAGCAAGGTCCAAATGTGTGAAAGAGGTGATGTGACTTAGTGCTTCCTGCTTCTCAGTTATGGCACTTGATGCCCCCCATCTGAAGTTGAGGTAGATGAGTGCAGCAGGCCAGGAGGTTTGCAAAGTTTGAAGGCAGTTTCCTTCCCAAGTAATATATTAAAAGTCACAGAATCACAGAACTGTAGGGGTTGGAAGGGACCTCTGGAGATCATCTAGTCCAAACCCCTGCCAGAGAGGGGTCACCCAGAGCAGGTCCCACAGGAACACGTCCAGGAGGGTTTTGAATATCTCCAGAGGAGACTCCACCACCTCTCTGGGCAACCTCTTCCAGGGCTCTGCCACCCTTACAGGAATGAAGTTTTTCCTCATGTTGAGATGGAACTTCCCGTGTTCCAGCTTGTGTCCATTGCCCCTTGTCCTGTCACTGGGCGCCACTGAGCAGAGCCTGACCCCATCCTCTTGACACCTGCCCTTTAGATATTGCTCAGCATTGATGAGGTCCCCCCTCAGTCTTCTCTTCTCCAGGCTGAACAGTCCCAGGTTTCTCAGCCTTTCCTCATCAGAGAGGTGCTCCAGTCCCTTGATCATCTTCATAGACTCTGCTGGACTCTCTCCAGCAGTTCCCTGTCCTTCTTGAACTGGGGGGCCCAGAACTGGACACATAGTCCATATAGCTATTGTTAATATAATGGAAGACTCTAAAAACACTGACTGAGTAAATATCTGTGCCTGTATAATTAATCATTTTCTCTACGATGTGACAAGCAATGAATGGATTCACAATGGGCTTTCTTTAATACCATTTCTGTCAGAGATACCACAAATTTCGCCAGCACCACAGAATATTCCTGCAATCCTGTCATATGGTATCTTATAACCTATATTATTTTTAACATTAATATTGAGACAGCAGACCAGTTTTTTGTCATTCTTCATCTAGAGGCCCCAAAGATAATTATTAAAATATATCTGTGTGAAGATAAAATCTCATATTGCACATCCCGATGATGGGCTATATAAACTTGCTTAAAAAGATTCCCATAAATATTACACTGTTTCCCCTTTGTGTATAGATAAAAGTACTTTTCAAACCCTATTGGTTTTAGATGGTTAAAGAAGGCAAAGGTAAAGGGAGAATATCATATAGTCATTGGCAGAGTTGGAAATAGAAATCTGACTCTGCTTTATACTTGTTTGAGTTGATCCCAGCTGTTTTGATCATTGCAATCCAAAGGTAAAATACATAGATTTTACATTTTAACTGGGGAAATTGCCTCTTTACTATGCCTTTTGTGGCAAAAAAAAAAAAAAGCCAGGGGTACCTGAATCTGTGCCTGCCTCCTTTGCAGGTACTTGCTAACATTCTTTTACCTCTATAAAATCAAACATGCCAAAAAAAGCAAAAACTGCTACATTCCACAATAAACCAGGCATGTTGAAACATGCAAAAAAAAAGGAAAACCTGCTACATTCCACAATAAACCAGGCATGTTGGTATTAGCTCCTTTGGTCGTGTGACTGGTTCAGCCATGTTAATGAAGATCCTCCTGCCTCAAGTCATGTACCAAAGCCACGTATCATTACTTGGAATGCCTGAAGACATAGACAAAGATGGTTTGAAACCATATGAACAAAATTCCTCTTAGGGAAGCCAAGAAATGCTTCTATATCTGTGTGTGTTGGTCAGATGCAGTTGCAGTATTTAGTGATGTCATCTGTCATTTCACCTAAGACACCACTAATATATTTTTGGAATACTGAAGTCTAATTCTCTAAATCGTAATTATCTTTGCTTTCCTTGAGCATCTTTGTATCTTCTCTCAGACACTCCTTAAATAGTTGGTATTAGCTCCTTTGGTCGTGTGACTGGTTCAGCCATGTTAATGAAGATCCTCCTGCCTCAAGTCATGTACCAAAGCCACGTATCATTACTTGGAATGCCTGAAGACATAGACAAAGATGGTTTGAAACCATATGAACAAAATTCCTCTTAGGGAAGCCAAGAAATGCTTCTATATCTGTGTGTGTTGGTCAGATGCAGTTGCAGTATTTAGTGATGTCATCTGTCATTTCACCTAAGACACCACTAATATATTTTTGGAATACTGAAGTCTAATTGTCTAAATGGTAATTATCTTTGCTTTCCTCGAGCATCCTTGTATCTTCTCTCAGACACTCCTTAAATAGCAAAGAAATCATATCCATGGATGTAAAATATTTGTCATGCTTTTGGCGCTTTAGAAAATAAACAACAAGCTTTGATATAAATCCTATGGACCTCAGCACTTTGAGTTCCAGAGTTATTTATCTCAACATGTCTTGAAGTCATCACCTCTAGTACATCTTTCCTCCATGGAAAAAAACAAAGCACGGAAGTCTGGGCTGGAAAAGACAGAGTCTGGTGCAGGCTGCTACCATTTCTGTCGCTGTTACATCCCCAGGCTCTTACACAGGATTTTGGTAGAGAGGGAATAATGAGCCTAGAACAACACACTGCTCCTAATCACACAAATCATACCTATATCTGACCACTGTCATGCTACTAATTGTGGCTTGGGTCAGAATGGTGGAAAATGGCCAAAGCTGTCAAACAAAGGATATTAACTGCAGAAGTGAGCTGGTTGAAAGGAATAGAAATCAAAATACAATAATAAAGAAAAAGATAAGGGCAAGAACTACCAGAAAGTTTAGAAATGCTATTATGAACATTTCTTTTGATGTCCAGGAGTGTCTGGATAAGATGTCATTTATGATGATATTTATTAGGACAAAAAGCCGGAGGAGAGACATGAATGCTCTGAGTGGACATCGTAATGAAAGACATAGCTCAAAAGCATGTATAGAGAAATAAAGTAATGAAGCTGGTTAAGAGGGAAAAAGCAGTGGAAAAGCATCATTTGAACCTTATAGTTACTGCCTACTTGATAGAGGAAAATTAAAAAAAAAGGTGGACATCGTAATGAAAGACATAGCTCAAAAGCATGTATAGAGAAATAAAGTAATGAAGCTGGTTAAGAGGGAAAAGCATCATTTGAGCCTTATCGTTACTGCCTACTTGATAGAGGAAAATTAAAAAAAAGAAAAAAACCAAACAAAAAAAACCTGAAAAAACCAAAAATGTACAGGAATGAATAACAGGTGTCCTTCTTTTGCAAATGAGCAAAAGAGGGACATCACCCAGATCCTCAAGTGTAGCCTATGTGTGCCATGTACAGACTAGACATCAAATATACATAATTTAAAATGCACCAGCTGACAAACAGCGTTGTGGATTTTTCTTCCCCCACATTTTCAATTACCTGAGTCTGAACTGTGGGATTAAAATCTGACAGTAGTCTACATCTGTTGAATCGCACCGTGCCTTTTCTTAATGTATTCTGATTGGACCTGTGTGTGTGTTGAAGGAGAGTTTGTTCACTATCTTTGATATTTGTTCTCTTCTGCTTCTGAGAATAACAGCTTGTAGCAGCTGGTTGCAAATACACAATGGTTGGTTGCAAAACATCCATAGCTACTAGAAGTAAAAATAAACTGCATTCTTGCAAGGATGCACTTACTGATCCTTCTGGTCTTCCCAAGAAGAACCCCCCTGGAGGAGTTCAAGGTCAGGCTGGATGGGGCTTGGAGCAACCTGGTCTGGTGGGAGGTGTCCCTGCCCAGGGCAGGCGGTTGGAACTGAATGATCTTTAAGGTCCCATCCAACCCGAACCATTCTATGATTCTATGATTCTAAGTATATACTTTATGAAGAGTCATTAATAGGAAATGTCTTCCATCCTTTTCAGAGACCAGGGATTTCCCCCCAAGCCAGGGAGGATAAGCTGAGAAGACTGGAACGTAGCAGGGCAGACCCACCAGGGCCACTCCATCTCTACAGGACATACTCAAGCAACATCACCAGTGGTGAAAGACAGGCATTACTGAGATTAAGGTCTTTAAAGGAGAATATAGTCTTTCCTTTCACTGAGCAAGGAAAAAAAAAAAGATGTAGGTCTTGTATGATTAAGCTATGTGTTTTGTGTCCCAGTTCCAAATATGAGCTCGCACAGCTATATCAGCTAAATCAAAAATCTGCATTTCATTTCATACCACAAGACTCGGAAAATGTGTTACTACTCACCTTAAAAGACAAGTTTATGTACAATACCTCGAAAACTGTTTGACAACAGAAGGTCGGGTGTGACATATATTTGACATCCTAAAACCTCGAACTAGTAAAACTTTGAGGTCAAGCAAAGGTAAAATCAGAATAACCCTCTTGAGATTTTTATTGTGTATGATAGGACCACAAATGAACTTTAAGTCTGCCGGCTTCTACCATGTCTGAACTTGACTGAAAGCTAAAGAGAAAGCTTATCTATTGATTTTCACATGTAAGCTAAATGGTAAAATAACCTTGACTCATTAAAGATGTCAGTGTTGTAGATGATTTGGATATCTTTGTCATTTGAAAATAACATATGGATAATTTTCTCAAGTTGAATTATTCTTAAGTAATTTGCAATGCTGCAACGCCTCAGATTTTTCACCTTCACCATTACCGAGAATACTTTGGCATTAATCACAATATTCACCAGCGGAAAGAAACGCTAGTCTATTTATTGAATCTGTACGAAGAGAAATATTTCTCTTTACACTTATAAGTTTTACAGTGGGTTGCTTGTGGAGATTTTACCAGTGCGTGCACAAAAAAAAATTTGTTATAAATAGGAATATGTGATTCAAAATTGCAAATTATTTTGCAAATAATAGCTTAGCTGTAAAATATCCAGAATGCCTCATGAAAGAGTGTCAGTGCCTGCGCATGTGTAGTATAAATATTACCTATCTAGCCTGTCACATCTAGTCTGCGAGGAGACCAAGATTTTATTTCTAATTGGTTTTTTTATTACTATCAAATAAAAAAGCTCCGTTCATAAAAAATGATTAGGGCAGTTTCACCAGAAATGTCGTGGTCTGGGACTGCACCTTTTCCTTGGTAAAGTTGCCTTCTCTTTTCCTCCTAGGAAAGAATTAATCTTTCCCCACATTTGGCAGAATTATTTTAGCGTCGCATCTTGATCTGTCCAGCTTCTAAAAGGATAGAAGTGGGTTTTTTATTTTAATAAAAAATGAAATTTCTCAGCCTGCATGGGATGATGAAATGGTGGGTTTCATGGTAAAGAAAGTTCCCTTGTAGGAAAAACTCTGTGTTCACACATACGTCAGGTATGACAATGATTTTCATACTCTGCAGAAGTAAACTTTTGGGGCACTTTGCAATTTTCAAAGGATAAAAAAAAAGTGTTCCTTATCTTAAGGCTTTAGGGCAGCTTGTTCCCCTGCAGTGGAAGGTCTGTGATGCCCTGCGTATGAACGTGATACTGAGAGTGGGTGGAACATTTGCAACAAGAACTGTGATGACCCACACAGAGTGTGATGTGTGTGCATTATCTTCATATCTGGAGTATTTGTGATTTCCTCACGTGGAATTTAAAGATGTATAAAATAACACTGAGGGGAATTGGATAGGTGGAATGGACAAAGTCCTTCTGATCTCAGTTTGAATCAGGTTTTCTAGCCTGTTAAAAGGCAGTTCTTGTTTTGCTACCCATGAGATGGTATTTTTAAGCAGTATATCACTATTACAGCCAAGACACATGAAACTCAACGGGCCTCAAAATCAGTGTGCTACTATCCTGTATGGAGGTGCTTCATAGCATCTTCAGATTTTCTCTTGTATATTTGTATCACAAACACAATAGAAATTGTTGATGGATTTCAAAACAATCAAATGTAAATTAATTATTCTTAGTTCTAAAAACCCTAGAGGTCTGTGTGCAGACTTTGGCTAAGGAAGGCAGGAGAGCTTAGAAAGGGAGGGAAAGGGGGAGGGAGGCCGGGTGAAAGTTCTTTAGGGATCTAAAAAAAAGGAATTTGCATTTCCAGGGAGACACATGATGAGGAAGTTTGGCTTTGGAAGCCCCTGGATGAACGTGAAGGGACACATTAGGTGGGATTTGTGTCCGTGTTCCTGCCAGTGCTTGAGTTATTGGGACCACTACAAATCCAGAAATGAAACTTTGCTGCAACTCATGATGCTTCTAATTAATCCAGGCTGTGTCCAGAGCTGTTTTCCTCTGCTTGAATTATGTTTGATCTCTCCTAGGAAGGACTCTCTGCTAACTTAGCATTTGTTAAGGAACACTCAGTGGGATTTTCAATATTCACCTCCACATACAAAAGGGAATGCTTGGTGAGGAATCCAGAACTGGTCTCAATCAGTTGAGAGCTCTGCAGGTTGTGTGGGGTTTTTTTTCCCCCCAAAGATTCACATCAAGGAGAGTCTACAAAAGCAGAAATGAACCTGTCTGAGAGGTAAACAATAAAAATGGTTTTATTTCCTAAAAATGGAAACCTTCAAGGCCTGTTTTCTCATGAATTTCTACTCAAGAAAAAGATAAGGTAGTGCCTGTGACCAGAGTTAGGAGAAAAGTTGACTGAGTGTTGACAGACACCACAAAAACTGGGTTAAAAGCTTGATGTTTTGAGGACATACATTGTTCTTAGAACAAACATTATTGCGGAATGATACAAACTACACCAGGGAAATCAACTAAAAGGCGAGTACTCTGTGAATATGTGGCAGCTTTGAAGGAGTTGGCAGGAGCGTATCTTTTTGGGACAGTCACAGATCAGGCATTGTGGGACAGGAATGTTTATGACGTGAAATTGTCATCTGTGAGAGCTTGCAACCTGAGCGCAGACACCCCTACGCACACACAAGTACTTTAGCACTCGGAGGTTAGAAAAGAAGAGTCATATAAACCTTTGTTGTAACAGTAGGGATTATATTTTTGAAGTGGTAAACAAAATACACAGCAATTTTGAAAGAAAGCTTTTTTTTTGCTTTTTTTTTTAAATATCCATCTGAAGAAAGTAGAGCCAACAGCCCTTGAGTCAAATTGGAGATGGCAACGACATATTTAAAACTTTATTTACTTTAAAACAATGTTGTGAGACACAAGTTTGTTGCAAAACTCTGCCTTCAGCAGAGACAGGGAGAAAGCTGTCAGTCTTCCTTCCTCTGGATATGACATTCCTGGGAAGATGAGCGTGACAAACAAGTGAGGAGCTGAGAGCATAACTTAAGGTGAGTGGGCACCAGGGTGGTGTGTAAGCAGAAGGATATCTCTCCCTGTTTGGTAGAATACAGATTAAAAGGTAGAGTGGATGAATGTTTGAATATTAGACTGATTTTAAGTGTTTTATTAATTAAACAGAATAGTTTAGCTTAATTTAAAACTAACACGTAATAGTGCACCTGCAAGAAGAAGTGGTGTAGACAGAGTCCACAAGACATACAGATCCAGGAATTTATCTGGTTGTTCCACATACGATAAATCCAAACAGAGGCATTTTTGTCAAGTATTTATTAACGAGATAATAATGCCTGAGGAGAAAAATGAAGTGGTTTACTTAAAATTGATAGGATTTGTCATATGAATGGACAATTAAAACTAACAGTTAAAACCAGATTTGTAAGGTTACAATGGAAGAGAACACACGAGGTGACACACGACATCAGAGATCGGTTGGATGGGATGTTACTCAAAGTCACAAAGATGTTCATGGATTTCAGTTGTGCCTGCTACAAAGTTCTGATGGCGTTCGGGTGGGCATCTGGCACAAAATATCCGGTCACTTCAGGAAGAGCTCCGTAAGAATTCCCCCATGTGAAAAATTGTTTACTTAGAACATAACATGGTTGGTTTATTGTCATTTCATGCAACCAATTTTAAGTCTATCTGAGTTTCTGAAGATAATAGAGAAAATGTTTCATCAGAGACGGGTAACTTGATATCAGGCACCTGAACGCACAGCTTCCTCCTGTGAGGAGCAGAGGGTTGGACTCCATGGTCCTTATGGCTCCCTTCCAACTTTAGGTATTCTATGATTCCATGATCTTTTTAGATAACTAAAGCGATTAAAGTGATTTTCTGACATCAACACTTTCAAAATACAAATGCAGCAGTACTGGTACTGCTACAATCACCCTTACATTAAAGAAGCTGATTTCCCCAAATCTCTGATACCTTTTGGTAGGACTGGCATCCACATTTGACTTATGGCGTGTTAACAAGGGAAAATTTCTCAAGGATATCCTGATAGATAGCAATGAAATTAGAACTTGAGAGACAAGGAAAAAATGTTATATTGGATTTCTGGGCTATAAGCTGCTATAGGCACAACAATAAAACAAATAATATTATATGATGGAAAGAAAAATGGGAAAGCAAATGGGAGTAGATATACGCTGCAAGTTAAAACCTCTAGGAGAAGCAAAGGAAAGGCAAAGGTTTCAATGAAACATCAATTGCACATAGAATTAAAAGTAGTAAGAATTCTTTAAAAATCTTATTGCTAACATGTATAAGTTCACTGCTAGGTTTGTTTGATCAAATACTGATGTATAAAGACAGGAATGTTCAGCAGATATTTCAGTTATTTATTTGAAATAAAACAGAGAGATGTATCTGTCCCATGTGATGCTGTTGTAATTGAAACTTTACCCTCTGTAGCAAAGGTTTTTGCTGGAATTAAACATTTTTAAGTTAACTGGCCAAGATATCTCACACTCAGGAACTACCCAGAATCTCTCTAAGCCATAAATGCTAACCATAAAAAAATGGAAAACAGGGGAAATTCCAAGGGACTAGAAGACTGTAAATGATTTCCAAATATTCAAAGAGTACAGAAAATTAACCAGAAAGTTACTACCAGGACAGAATGGTGTTAATTTTAAGTTAAAAAATGGAATAGTTAATTTAAGCCATTACTCCCAAACTAGGTAGAAAAGTAATTACAAAAAGAGGCAAAAATATAATCAATGCCACTCAGCATTACTTTCTGAAAGACAGCAGTTGTCATCAAGTTGTATAAGGGTTTTTTGTTTGAGCCTTTTAATAGGATTAAAGACTTCGGTGATGAAAACATTCTGCAGGTAGCAGGGAATTCTTCCAGGCAACTGACTTACTACCAAAAGATATTATAGTTTAAAAAAAAGCTCAAGCTCTATGGGGTTAACAGGCCATGCAAATTTGGCTTATAGACAGATCACAGAAATCAGTTGTTTATGCTGAGAGACGACGAAGGAACTTTTTCAGTCAGATCCTGAGTTTCAAATCTTGATCTGGTGTCAGACAAACCCTTTGTCAAGGATGTAGATGCCGACACCATGTCTCTCCAGCTTGCAGATGACACAAAGGCTGGTGGGGTTAAAATTATGAGAATGTCTTGCTTCTACAGAGTGATCTGAATGGCTTGTTAAAACTGGTTTGGTTTTGCACTTTTTGATGCAACACAATAAAACATAATGTATCAGAGGGTGAAAAAAACTAGCAGACTCTGCCCAGAGAATTGGATAATAATGGGCAGCAGTAACTCAGTGTTGAAACATAATAGTGAGTCAGGCAGAAACAACTGCTCATCCTGAGGTTTTTCTGCAGGATCTGCCTCCACAGCCCTCACGTCCCTTTGGAATGAAAATCAAGCCAACACCAGGCAGCACTGAGGAACTCATTCCCACTCTGTACACAGCACAGGAAAACTGTAAGTAGGATATGTATCCACCCATAGGGAACTCATTCCCACTCTGAAAACTGTAAGTAGGATATGTATCCACCCATACTTCAGGAAGGACCTAGAAAACAGTAGAGAGAGAGATGAAAAGAATATTAAAGAGATTTGGAATAAGAAAGAAGAAAGACGTGATAGGACAAGAGGAAAGGGCCTCAAGTAAGAGATTTGGAATAAGAAAGAAGAAATGGGTGATAGGACAAGAGGAAACGGCCTCAAGTTGTGCCAGGGGAGGTTCAGATTGAATATTAGGAACAATTTTTGCACTGAAAAGGTTATTAAGTATTGGAATGGGCTGCCTGGGGAAGTGATGGAGTCACCATCCCTGGACATATTTAAAAGATGGGTTGACATAGAGCTTAGAGACATGGTTTAGTGATGGGGTTTTTATCAGAGTTTGGTTGAGGGTGGGCCTAGATGGTCTCAAAGGTCCCTTCCAACCTTGACAATTCTATGATTCTATGAAATAGGTGTTTGGATACAAGGGCTCAGGCTCCTCAGTTATGTACTTTGTAAAATAAACTGAGTGGAGTGTTAACCTCTCCCAGAATGACTCCAAACCACTATGACAATTAAACATCAACATATATGGTAAATTTAACGTTGGAGTCTTGAAGGCAAGACCATCCACCCTTTTAAGAGACACTCACACCTCCAGCATATGGGTAAAGCTCACTGACCCTGCAGCCCCTGCCCCTCTGCGATGGCCTTTCATGGCTCTGGATTCTGTGGTTCCAGGTTCGGTGCCATTAGATTTGTAGCTCCACAATGTGACAATAATTTTAACAAAACCTACCTTTGGCTTTCAGCAAGCCACCGGTAGGAGCTAGGAAGGCTTTTCTTCTCCCCAAAGGCACAGCTGGGCTGTTGCCTTCTTCCTAGTCCCTCTCCTGATTCTCCAATAGCCCTGGTTAAGGAGTTTCTAACTCCTGAAATACAGGTTCCTTTTCACATACCTAGCTAACCAAACCTAGAGACAGAGCTCCCCTTGTCAATCCTAACTCATCAGTCTCCCTGCAGAATCCTCGGGCTTTCCAGGCCCATATTTCTCACGTAGCTGCTGGCTTCCCCAGCTCCATGCAATTTTCCCCTATAGGTCACATTAGATCCCTGGGCTCAGTGCAGGATTTCTTGTGTAACATTTCAGATTACGGACTGCATAAATGATGCCTTTTGTGAGGGGGATGTTTTCCGACAAAATTCTGTCCCTTTTCATCTTTACCCTATTTCTCTGTTTCTCTACCTCCCAGTCTGCTTTCAGCTGCTGCCTCAGGAAATGGATATCCTGGAACCTCTCGGCAGTTCTGTTTGAGGAAAAGCAGGGCTTGACAGACCACAGTAAAATGTCGTGATACCGTCACTATCCCAAAGAGCCAACCTCAAGAGTTTTCAGCCATAACGTACCCTGGTAACAGAAAATGGTTTGGGTAATAGAGAATGGCACAGAACTGTCCTCATAACGCTAATCAGAATTTAGGTGTTAATATTTAGGGGGTGGAGGGAGCATATCACTGCCCAGGTTTTGCTTTGAAACTTTTTTGATAGTGACATATATGTCAGCTATATTACCCCGTCTTGGACAAATGCACACGTCCTCACTCGGACGGTGGTTGTGAAAGTGTGAAATATGTGAGTGCATCCATATATGAATATATTGTGCAGTAAAAATCACTGTTTCTCGAATTGGGAGGAAGATGCTATTTGGGGATGAAAAACATTCCAACCTTTCCATTCCATTTTCCCTTCTGCAAACCTTCCTGTTCGTCTGATTCCACTCGCTGGAAGAGAGGTTGAGGATGTGGTCATGCTCCTTTGTGAATCAAAATGATAGTATTTATACCTTTTGAAAAATCACTTTTTTCAAAATAAATAAAAAAGCTGTATGGTAGAAAAAACTAGCAGACTCTGCCCAGAGAATTGGATAATAATGGGCAGCAGTAACTCAGTGTTGAAATATAATAGTGAGTCAGGCAGAAACAACTGCTCATCCTGAGGTTTTTCTGCAGGATCTGCCTCCACAGCCCTCACATCCCTTTGGAATGAAAATCAAGCCAACACCAGGCAGCACTGAGGAACTCATTCCCACTCTGTACACAGCACAGGAAAACTGTAAGTAGGATATGTATCCACCCATACTTCAGGAAGGACCTAGAAAACAGTAGAGAGAGAGATGAAAAGAATATTAAAAGAGATTTGGAATAAGAAAGAAGAAATGGGTGATAGGACAAGAGGAAACGGCCTCAAGTTGTGCCAGGGGAGGTTCAGATTGAATATTAGGAACAATTTTTGCACTGAAAAGGTTATTAAGTATTGGAATGGGCTGCCTGGGGAAGTGATGGAGTCACCATCCCTGGACATATTTAAAAGATGGGTTGACATAGAGCTTAGAGACATGGTTTAGTGATGGGGTTTTTATCAGAGTTAGGTTGATGGTGGGCCTAGATGGTCTCAAAGGTCCCTTCCAACCTTGACAATTCTATGATTCTATGAAACAGGTGTTTGGATACAAGGGCTCAGGCTCCTCTGTTACGTACTTTGTAAAATAAACTGAGTGGAGTGTTAATCTCTCCCAGAATAACTCCAAACCACTATGACAATTAAACATCAACATATATGGTAAATTTAACGTTGGAGTCTTGAAGGCAAGACCATCCACCCTTTTAAGAGACACTCACACCTCCAGCATATGGGTAAAGCTCACTGACCCTGCAGCCCCTGCCCCTCTGCGATGGCCTTTCATGGCTCTGGATTCTGTGGTTCCAGGTTCGGTGCCATTAGATTTATAGCTCCACAATGTGACAGTAATTTTAACAAAAAGCTACCCTTGGCTTTCAGCAAGCCACCGGTAGGAGCTAGGAAGGCTTTTCTTCTCCCCAAAGGCACAGCTGGGCTGTTGCCTTCTTCCTAGTCCCTCTCCTGATTCTCCAATAGCCCTGGTTAAGGAGTTTCTAACTCCTGAAATACAGGTTCCTTTTCACATACCTAGCTAACCAAACCTAGAGACAGAGCTCCCCTTGTCAATCCTAACTCATCAGTCTCCCTGCAGAATCCTCGGGCTTTCCAGGCCCATATTTCTCACGTAGCTGCTGGCTTCCCCAGCTCCATGCAATTTTCCCCTATAGGTCACGTTAGATCCCTGGGCTCAGTGCAGGATTTCTTGTGTAACATTTCAGATTACGGACTGCATAAATGATGCCTTTTGTGAGGGGGATGTTTTCCGACAAAATTCTGTCCCTTTTCATCTTTACCCTATTTCTCTGTTTCTCTACCTCCCAGTCTGCTTTCAGCTGCTGCCTCAGGAAATGGATATCCTGGAACCTCTTGGCAGTTCTGTTTGAGGAAAAGCAGGGCTTGACAGACCACAGTAAAATGTCGTGATACCGTCACTATCCCAAAGAGCCAACCTCAAGAGTTTTCAGCCATAACGTACCCTGGTAACAGAAAATGGTTTGGGTAATAGAGAATGGCACAGAACTGTCCTCATAACGCTAATCAGAATTTAGGTGTTAATATTTAGGGGGTGGAGGGAGCATATCACTGCCCAGGTTTTGCTTTGAAACTTTTTTGATAGTGACATATATGTCAGCTATATTACCCCGTCTTGGACAAATGCACACGTCCTCACTCGGACGGTGGTTGTGAAAGTGTGAAATATGTGAGTGCATCCATATATGAATATATTGTGCAGTAAAAATCACTGTTTCTCGAATTGGGAGGAAGATGCTATTTGGGGATGAAAAACATTCCAACCTTTCCATTCCATTTTCCCTTCTGCAAACCTTCCTGTTCGTCTGATTCCACTCGCTGGAAGAGAGGTTGAGGATGTGGTCATGCTCCTTTGTGAATCAAAATGATAGTATTTATACCTTTTGAAAAATCACTTTTTTCAAAATAAATAAAAAAGCTGTATGGTAGAATATAACTTTTAATTTGATGACCAAACAAGCTCAAATACCGCATTGTTTTGGTTTGGTTTTTATTACATGTTGCTTTACATTTCATATCTCACATGGTCAGCGCTCAGCTCTACCTGAGCAATTTAGGAGCCCTGACTTTGTTTCTATTTCGGCTCTACTTGCCACTCAAATATCAAATGCTTTGAAAGCGAATTTGGAGGAAAAATAACATTTGTTACAGTACTGTGTTTCATCGTCGTATAGGATATCCTCTGTCTCACTCCCTCCATTCAGGGTGCTGCTGCAATTAATGCACTCGCTCTGTAACCTGGCCTTTCCCAGCAATAATACTGCCCTTTATGTAGCCCGGCTCCTGTTTTCTATTGTATAAAACTTTTCACTGTGGATCTCAGCATGGTTTCAAAAATGCATCTGTCTTATTCTTTATTTTATCACACAACCTTGAAATAAGAAGTTAATTTCTATCACAAACTTGACCTTTAATGCTGTTGAGCCTTATCTTTTCTCACACTTTTTCTTTAACCTTCGAAGATACAAAAGGCATCTAAAACCCATACAGAGCGTTAAATCCTAAATATTTTCTAAGCAGCTATGATCTACTTGCCACATTAGAGTTGTAAATTAAGGTCTCATGTGTTGCAGAAACCAGCCTTCCATATCACAGTTTTCTCCCCTGAATGAGGCAAGAGTCAGTCAGTAAATATATGTGGTCAACCTCAGATTTGCCTCACTGGGAGTTCACATGTATTTTTAACTGCCTTCAATTGTTAATGTATTCCTCAAATGAGATGCATCACCTTGAAGAATGACTTTTTGCCCTCTGGGAATACGCCAAACAAGTATTTCATTCACTATGATAATCAGTTCTACCTCCAGCAACATATGAAACCCAAATTTAATAGGCACTAGTGATTAGGTTTTAAGACACAGAGTCATCACTGTCCACTGTAACAATAATAATAATAATATGGAAAAAAAAAAGCCAAACAGGAGAAAAAAAACCCACTACATTAATAAAAGCAATGTAACTATCAGCATTTTGGGGATATGCTTAATAAATGTCATGTGTCCTGTCATTAAAGAAAAAAATGATAGCAGCATTTTTTTATGAATTTAGACATTTTCTTGAGTGTAAATAAAAGCTACTTCTTAAGTTTTCCTACATGACTTAGTTGTATAACCCAAGAATACAACCAAAAAAAAAAAAGGAGGGGGGGAACTGCATATCTTATCTTTTAAAAGCTTGTAATTATAAAATGTACAATGAAAAAAAAGAGAATGAGGGAGAGTAAAGGAGAAAATTGAGCTCCCTGCATGGTTTTCAGTGTTAAAATTACCTGAGATCTTTCTGAACTTAAACTTTTATGGAAAGCAGAAAGGATAGTTATATGACATTATGGAAAATAAAGAATCAGCCTCTAAATCAGCAGCTGAGGTTGTGGACAGTAAATGATACAGTGGTTCCACTTTCTTGGAACTGAGAAGCAGAGGAAAATGAAGAAAGATGCCGGTGACAGGGCGAGGATGATGGGAGCAGGCGAGCATTATGAATGATATGTTAAGTGATTGGCTCCGATGGAATCATGGGATTGCTGCCTTTTGCAGATGCTGATTTTCATCTATATTGTTTGCCTCTCTCTCAGAAAGGCCTAACATATGCAGAATGTGTGTGCGTGCGCATGAGCAATGTAGACAAATACAGATATATATATTTATATGGTACGTTATATATTCTTATATGTTCAAAAGCCACCTTATTCCCTTTAATATCCTTACACCTGATCCGTTTAGCTAATCAGGATAGCTTACTGCAGCATAAACCAGTAAACTGTGTTTTACAGGAATTAATATTCTCCTCCTTTCCTTTTCTGGGGAAGCATAAAATTTCTTTTTTCAATTCTCTACTGCATTGAGAGGGAAAACGTTTCAGTTTGGGGTTGTGGGTTGGTTTTTTTTGTGGTTTTTTTTTAACTAATTACTAATTCTGAAAGGTGCCTTCTGATCTGCTAAACTGCATAAATACGAGAAATAGTATTTCTCCTTAATAACAGCGTGTTGTCTAATAGGAAGACACACTGAGGTCCTGTTAGGTGTCCTTTGATGTGCTCTGAGCCGCATACCGCGCATTCCCTGCTTTCAAACCACCAGGCATCGCCGGGTTCATTTACTCTGCCCGCTCCTTTGTGTGGACAAACAGAAAGATAAAATGATGCTTAACGCTGATGAGGTATATCAGAAACACATGCATGCAATTAAACATCATACTAATTCTGAAGGGGTTGTTTTACCAAGATTACCCCCAGCAGCATTTTTTTGCGTCATAAACAAGCCCTAACTCCAAGCTTCATCTCTGAGCGTTAACTCCTTAGTGCCTTGTTCATTTATTTTGAGCCTGGCCCCGCATTCTTTGATTATTCTTGCTTTGTGATTGAAACAAATTGAAATTTAGAGGGTGTATGGGTGGGTCACATATTTGTCTATAAAATAACACCTTCAACTGTTTTTCTAGAAGACTGTGATATGAGAAAAAGGTCAAATCTTCCCTCATTTTTTAAAATATAGCAGTATTTTTTTTGCTGTGCAATTTAGGTACCAATTTTATTTGTTGCAAAAGCATCCACCATCTAAAGACATGTACACAAAAGCGTGTGGGCATCTAAACAATAATAAGGATGTGCCGGGTCTCATTCGAATAACTTGTTAGGGATTATTCATTGCACGAATACTTATGATGGCCATGATAATACTTAGGATACTGTTTATGTGTAGTAATTCAGTTTCTGCCAAAAAAAAAAAAAAAAGACAGATAACTGTTCAGTTTAAAGTTTCTTAGCTTAAAACTTAGCTCTAGATCGGGTCAGTAGCATTTACGTAACTAATTTCTCGCTGTAATCCTACCTTTTCACTGAACATTTACCAATTGCTTGTGGGGAAAAATAATGAATTCTTTTTTTTCAGAGCAATAAATATTGATAATTAAACTAATGAAGTATTATTATTTTTTCCAGGCTGGACATAGAATTGACCCAGGTGCTCATTATTAAAACTTTTTAATATATTTTTGTCGAATGAGAAAATGAACATCAGCCAACCAATATAATTAGCATGCCTCCTAAATAGATGATATAGTTATATACTTGTTAGTATTAGGAGATCCTACAAATTTCATTTACCAAGATACAGCCCAGCAGGCATTTTCTAGTGAAAAGGGCGCCTGCGAATCCCCAGTATACCACTCAGATCACCCCCTGAGGGGAAACGCAACTTGCATTCAAATCAAACGTTTTCCTATCAAATGCTCTACTAATGGCTTTCCTATGAGACCCCGGCCTGTCACTCACCTACTACCTATTTAGACATGTTAAAACAGAATTCGTTGTTTATTTGTATTTCATTGAAGTGAGTCTGTTTTCTCATATTGAATTTGTATCCAAACCCCAGGTTGTCAATACTACTTAGTTAGATCCGCTGTTTGTTGTGTTTTTCTCTGCATGGGATCCAGGGGAAAAAATAGTGTCACTCGCGCCAGTTCCAACCCTCCCCGAAATCCTCCAGCGCTGTATTAACTAATTTTATAAAGTAACTAACGCTGAAGGCTCTAGGAAAAGGTTCTCACACTGAAAAGCTGTTTTATCAGCTTCTGCCTTGCCTTTGCCATGCTAAGGTTTGCCTAGGAAGAAGCTAGAAAAATGACCAGTGTAAGGAAAACAGAAAAGGGGGGGG
>NW_015090945.1:2609527-2685818 GCF_001431845.1 Calidris pugnax
AATATTTTTCCTAAATTACACTCAGTTTAATTGCCTCTGTGAAATAAAGCTTGACTAGTCAGCAGACACATGACTGCTGTGATTTTTGTGAAATTATTTAAATTAATTCTGTTAGCAACCTCCAAGTTAGTTTACTTGCGCTTAAGCCTAAATCTGTGCATTAAACATTCCATAAAAACAAGAACTAAGTGTTATGTTTGATATGCACTTCAAAAGCCTAAAAGGCCAAAGAAAGCCCTTCCTTAATTATTGAAGAAGTGTCTGTAAAGGAAACATGAGCAAATAGCATTCATGCTTTCATCCCCAGTAACCTTTTATTGTCCTTTTCTTCAGATGGCCAAGTCAGTATATTTAATAAAGGGAGCAGCAACCATCAAAGAAGGCAGGGGTCTAATAAATGGTCCTGATTAAAGGCCCTGACAGGGTATGAACTTTGCATAAATTTTCCTATGGTGTCAGGCTAGGATCCTGATTGAAAACCCATTAACATAATCACACATTTAGAGGAAATGCTGTAATGTATCAAAAACATTTCCCTTAGTGTAATAATTTTAAGGACATTAAAATGCAAATGATAATAAGGAGCTGTGTTTTAGTGATGTTCTGAAAGCCTGATTATTCAAATATTTAGTATGAAATATGGAAGCTCCTTTAACTAATGCATCTACATGATTTCAAAGATTTAATCTATATTTGTACTTGAAAGACTTTTATACCACTACTGAATATTTCCTGTTAATTTTAGACTTGCAAAATCCAGCAAGAAATTTAGTTTAAACGATAGTGCTAAGTGCTAAGACCTTTTAGCCTGCCTTAAAAAAAAAAAAAAAAGAAAGAAAAAAGAAAAAAAAAAATCTGTGTTGAAACCAGGACCCCAGCAACGTTCTTTCATTAAGTGCTGAATTGTAAAAGTCCATGTTTTGGTATTGTTTGGATTATAAAAATAGTTTGCAGAATTCAAATCATCCTTTTCTCTGTTTCTATTAAAATACGCGCTTAAAACAGATTGGCTATTGAATCGCAGCGGTGATATTCTTTAATGCTAATTTTTAACAATAAAAGAAACACTATCCTCCCACACACAAATAGCCATAATTATGTAAAGAATGACTGCTTCAGACTGATGACTTTCAATATGCTGGAGTCTAGCATACTGGTATAAGAGGCCAGAAAGGTCAACAGTAATTCATAACTGCTATAAAATTGTGTAGCATCCTAGGGTTTCTGGAGGATGCTGACATTATCATGCTTCTTCTGCTGGTTTGTATATGTAAATTTGCGATAGGAAGTGCACTGCTTCGCCGTATCGCATGCAGAGCATCAATCAGGCAGTAGAATACATCAGAGTATTTTCATTATGCCTAGTTATTTACTGCATCAGAAGAAATTACCCTGGCAAGCCAAGCGGCCTTCTCTGGATAGCATGATATGACCAACCAGGTTTCAGCTCAGGAGTCTTGTAAACATTACAGGATTAATCTCACAATCACAATCATCAATCTTTCCTAGTCCTGCCTGGGTGCAACTGCGGAGATTGGTAACCAGGCAATGCAGATTTAAATTTAACCCTGAACATCAAGAGCTATATGTCAGAACCGCGCACGGTATTACAAACACCTATATTTTTACCCCGGCTTTAGTACAAAATGATGAAAACATAAAATTTTTTTGCGCTTCGAATTCATGTCTAATTTTTCATTCCCATTTTTCACGCGTTACAGGGGAAACGAGAAATATTCCGGGGAAAAAAAAAAAAGAAAAAAAAGATACATTTCATAATAGCAGACTCTAATGCTAAAATGATGCACTGTGGTGCCTGGGTCTAATGTATGTATTAGAGACGAGTGACACCACAGTGAAATGTGGAGCAGTAATTCAGGTCCGGGCCCGGAGTTGGGCTCCCTGGCACCCAGCCATGGGGGGTTAGGGCGCCGTAGGGGTAATGTACTTAGCCTCTAACAAATGGAGCATTAAATACATCACGCTGACTCATCGGTGCCACTGGCACCGGGTTCTGAAGGGACTGCTTGCTCGCCCTCTTGCCAAAGGAGGCAAAAAAAAGAAAAAAAAAAAGGATTCTGGCACACCTAACTGCTCCGTGGGGAAAAAAATACGAGGAGCTGGGAAACGAGAGCAGCCTATATGAATATTTCGTCTGTGTTTAACTACGTACGGTATATAATCCATAGAATCCAGCCTATTGAGGTGATGCAAAAAGATAACACATTTTCTTTTTTTTTTTTTTTTTTTTAGGTGGAAATAGCACTGATAATGATCATTTTTCACTCGTCGAGAAACAATACATATATATAGGGAGCGGATCACGTATAGAGACCGTGTGGCAGCTCAATTTGAACTCTGCTCTTTATTTTTGCTCCTCTCCAAAGTACTTTTTTGCAGCACACATCCGAAACATTTTTCTCCCTTCCTACCCCTCTGTCTGTGCTTCTCTCTCTCCCTCCGCCTCTGCCTCTCTCCATCTCTCTCTCTTGCTCTCTCTCCTACCTACACAGTTGTGCTGTTTTACAGAACACCTATAGAAATTGTTAAAAAGCTTGAGCTTACTTCTGTGCTTTACAGAAACATTATTTTCTGTCATTTCATTCCTTTCTTTTTATTTAATCAGAACTGAAGGCACTTTGCTGCTGTATATGAGTGCATTCCTTTTGTAATAGGTTCCTGCTTAGAGAGAGCCTTTGCCTACTAAATAACCTCTGTGTAATATACAGTGATCATGCTCAGCTGGGCTTCAAGAAATGGTGAAAACCACACCATGGTGCTCAGCTGACACCTGCATACAAAACCCTTGATTTCAGAGATGTGTCCTGGTTTCTGGCAGCTGAAGGTCTCCTCCAATGTGCTCTCCTTCTAGAGACGTGGTGACCGAACGGTTAAATGCAGAGAAGATGGGTGTATCGCAGCGCTTGCTCCATTATTTCTGCCCACAATCCTCCTCCCCCAAATTGATTTTTTATCTTTTTGACCATTGTTAAATAACTAATAGCCTGATATACTTTTGTGACTATATCTAGTCACATGCTGTTCTCTTCGCAGGCCCACAACCCATGAGTTTTCCGGTGCAGATAAGACAAAAACATGCACCACCTCGCAGGGTCTCACAGACCACCTTGGTGCAGGTGGGGTGTGAGGGGTGGGAAACTCCCCTGAGTGCAGACAGGAGTCACAAACCTCTTTGGGAGGCAAAAAGTACATTTATTCAATCCCCCCGGTCTTTGCTGCATCTTATCACATCGAGATGGGGCATTTCTTTGACCACTGGCTCATGAAAATGTTTTGGGTGGGCAGGAAGAGATGAGAATAGTACAAAAACCCAGCTGGGCTGGCCTCCTTCTACAGGGTACACCTCCTGCCTCTTGTGCCTGGAAAATCTGTGCTCTCCGGGCAGCCACAGCACTGCTCCATGAATGCCATCTCCTGCTCTGCCCTGGTGAGGCCCCATCTGGAGCACTGGGACCAGTTCTGGGCTCCCCAGTTCAAGAAGGACAGGGCAATGTGGAGAGGGTACAACAGAGGACTACAAAGATGAGGAGTGGACTAGAACATCTCTCTGATGAGGAAAGGTTGAAGGACTTGGGTCTTTTTAGTCTGGAGAAGAGAAGACTGAAGGGGGACCTCATCAACACCCATAAATACTGAAAGGGTGGGTGTCAGGAGGATGGGGCTAGTCCTATTTCAGTGGTTCCTGGTGATGGGACAAGAAGTAACGGGCACAAATTGGAACATGGGAAGTTCCATCTGAATATGAGGAGGAACTTCTTTCCTATGAGGGTGACAGAGCCCTGGAAGAGGCTGCCCAGAGAGGTGGTGGAGTCTCCTTCTCTGGAGACATACAAACCCACGTAGACATGTTCCTGCAACCTGCTCTGGGTGGATCTGCTCTGGCAGGGGGCTGGACTACAGGATCTCCAGAGGTCCCTTCCAACCCCTATAATTCTGTGATTCTGTGGTGCATTGTTAAGTTGGCCATACTGGAGGTGGTGAGCAAGTAAACAGCTCTGTGCACACACATGGATGCCCAAGACTCCTGACGCAACACTGGGCACCTGTGGACTTTGTAGGCTTCCACCACAGCCTGTATACAACAAAATGGTGGTGCCTTCACCCTCCTTGTAAAGACTCAGTAAAGCCAAAAACCTCCATTCTCTTTCCCCATCTTTCCAGAATTCCATTAAAGGAAGAGATTAATCTTCTTGTTTAGTGCTAGGAGACAGTGACTATTATTTTTTCCGCATTTAACATTAACTGATGACATGGAAGGAGAAGCTGACTTATTGTAAACTACCATGGAAAGAAAGGCAGGCTGAAAATTCAGCCCTTTGCTAAGGGTGAATCTACAGTATGACATAAGGCAGGTTGCTAGACTCTAAACTTGAAGGAAGCTTGCCCTAGAGAGTGTTGCAATACACATCAGCTTATTAATTTAGAGACCTATTAGTGACAGGCCACAAACCCACTCATAAATTTATAACGAGTAAAGGACTGAACAGAACTGTTCAATTCCAGAAATTGCTCATGTGTTTGGCGAATTATGAAATATAAATTTCGAACCTCTTGTCCTGGATGCACCTAGGAAATTCTGAGCTGGCAAAGCTTCATGGGCCAGGCAGATTTTTCTGAGCCTCCAAAGGACATTGCAGCTTGTGCCATCTAAGGAGGCCCCGCAGCTCCAGAAGAGGCAAGGGAAGCATTCCCTCTGGGGTCCCTCTGACCTGCCTGAGCATTTATGCACCCACAGAAAATTATCAACAGGTAGTGCCTGGTGGTAGGAGCAGAGAAGTCCCACTGGGAGGATGGGGAAGGTGGCATCCAAAATTTAAGGAAGCACCCAGCACCTGGAAGGTATGGGTGAGGAGGTGCCATGAACAAATATATTTCCATGACTCCCGTTTGCCAGTCTCCCCATTGGCATTTGTGGTGGCAGAACCACCAGCCAAGAAGGTTGATCAAGGTGTGGCTGCAGGAGCTACTGTTCCACCTGTAAAGCAGCAGCCATGCAGGAGGGAACTCTCCAAAGCCAAAGTTTGGCTACCGAGGACACTGCCTGCCCAGTGTCCCATTAGAAATGATCTATGAGATCACTCCAACCAGGCAGTTTTGCAAGGCTTAAAATCTGCTTGTCTCTACAAGAAGTTAGTACGCAGTGCGGAAGGGTGGGAATGAACAGAGCGCTAACTACAGCACCCCACAGGACCGCACGCTTTGTTTATATGCTGTTCAGTTAATAAGTTCTTTAAGGAAAGTGCTCTGCCTTCATTCCTGTCTAAACAAGTACCTTTTTGTATGGATATTCCTAGTATGAATTGTTTGGCGCTACCCACTCAGGTCTCTGGTGAAGGTTGTCCCTCTGCAGCGTACCAGCTGTTAAAAATTCACATTAACACTTACTGGTGTCCATCTTCTCCATCCAGACACCCCCAGCCAAATGGTGGCAGAGCCGAAAGTGGAACCCAAAAGACATTCCTTTCTACATAAACGTGAGACTATCCCCCCAGTTATCGCCCCAGGCTAATCCCAATCTCCATGGAGTTGGCGCAATGCTGTGGGAGCAGTGATTCTTAAACAGCAATCAAAAGCAAGCGAAATCCTAAAAATGTAGAGGCTTACACCTAATTCATGGAATCTAGGACTCACCACTCCTCTTTGCAGCAACAGCACCTTCTACTCTCTTAAAAAAAAAAAATCCACAAAATTATGTTCTTAGATTTGCTGCTCTGAACTCTAACACCTCTTAACAGTTTAGCTTTGTCTTATCGCTTGCATCAAACATGGTCGAACACGAACCTTCTCTCACCTCCTCAGAGTAAATTTAGGATGCTCTGGGAATCTAACCTGCTGTTATGTAGTACCTATCAGTGCAGTATGTATGAGCTCAGCATCTCCCAAGACCGAGTTCTTTCTTTGTGTGCCACTTAGGTTAGAAGGTCTTAGAGGAAAATACTCTGGCTCCTTCCCTGTTCTAATAGCCCAGCCTACAGTTTGCACCGCACAAACACATTGCAATAGTACTTGGATGGTACTGTGAGGGTGGGGAGAGCCTGGCCCTGGTTGCCCGGAGAAGCTGTGGCTGCCCCATCCCTGGAGGGGTTCAAGGCCAGGCTGGATGGGGCTTGGAGCAACCTGGTCTGGTGGGAGGTGTCCCTGCCCAGGGCAGGGGGTGGGACTGGATGGACTTTAAGGTCCCTTCCAACCCAAGCTATTCTATGATTCTATGGATTTCCAAAAATGTTTATCCATTCTACCTCTTCTCAACTTTACAACATTGGAGTCACTTCATGTGACAGTATTTGCACTTTGGGGTTGTCCAGCTGTAGGGAAAAAAAACCACAAAGGCCTTCACGGCATTGGTCAGGAGCTAGAAGTGTGTGTGTTTGTGTTCTGCTTCACATAAAGCTGCAGGCAGACTTGGGGCTACTGCCAGAAAGTAGCTGGAGCACCCCACCCCACTAACAACCACCTTGGTGGTAATGACAGGCTAGCAAACGTTTTATGAGTTCGCTGGAGCCTCGTCCCTGAGCCTCCAAGTGTGTGAAATGCAGATGCAGAGCAGCAGGGAGAAAGCCACATCCCCTGATGGGACAGAAAGTGCCTGCGAGTTTGTGTAGAGGCTCCACCACAGCATATTTTTAATGACCACGTCAGACTGGAGACTGCTGCTCTGCTGCTTGCACACTGACGAATGTGTCCGTGCTCGGTAGCTCGGGCAGAGCTGGGATGAGCTGGAGTAAAACTAGGCAGAACGGCTGGAAACCAGCCAGTTGACAAGCCTACCATACTGGTGTAGTGCAGCAGAATTAATATTTCCCCCGTCCTCACTTCCAAAGCTCTTTATTTTGAACACAAGTAGTTTACAACAGCAAAAGCTCAAATTGGGGCAACATTGATCCTGAGGAAAAATCTGCAATTTTGGATCTTGATGCATCGCCCTTCTTTTCTGACCCCTAGAACGTTGCTTCTGTGTGCTTGGAAAAATATACTAACTCGAAAAATTCAAAATATGATACAATAATTTTGATTGGTGGTAATTATTTATGCTGGTATTTAGACCTAGGAATGTGTGCTTGTTTTGATGTGCATTTTCCTCTAAGTGTTACCACAAACACCAAAGTAAGCTTTAACTGCAGCAGTAGATATGCACAGGACATTCTTAGAGCAAGGTGAAACATGGATCCCATGTTCAGATAGTTCCTAGCTATGCTCAAAATATATGCAACTTAATGCTGCAACAAAATGCAAACATGTTATAACAAAATGTTAAAACACTAAAATTAAGTGTTAAGACTCCTCTTAACTGATATTCTGCCCTCTTTTCCTCATTCTTCTTCCACTTCTTTCCTTGTTTACTTTAAAGAAAACATTTGATAAATCAGCTTTCAGCAGCCAAAAAAGGAGTTGACTATGTGGGTGTATTGGTACACAAATAACGGATGCCCTATTTTCCATCCCAAATCATCTCTCTTTCCTTTTGCTCCCTCTCAGCATCTTATACAAGGACCCTCAGACTGGAAGCTTCTTGGGCAGAAAATTTTCAGGTGTCTCTAATTCCACCAATACATGTAATGTCTTCATAAGTCTCATGCTTGAAAGTAAATTATAAATGTTTATAGAAAGATTCTCCCCGTAGCTATGCTTAAGTTCAATAGGTTTTGGAGGCATAGCCTTTATTTTTATTTTTTTTTTTCTTCCCACTTTACTTCTCCTTCCTTTTCCTTCGCTCCTCATCACTCCTCCTGAAGCTGCACTATTATGGGAAAATTTGCTTGTGAAAAGATGAGATTTGCATTACATCTTGAAGAGTGTCAAATTTTCCTTCCAGAATTCAGAACTTAATACGGGAAACGCTTCTGAGCATTTGAACGTGGGTTCCACACACCAGCATTTTCAATAAGCACAGTTGCATTGGTGGATCTTGGACAGAAGCCAGTATGTAAAATGTTAAGGTCTTAAATATAAGGACCAGGAAGTTGATTTGTATCTGGATAATGAATGCAGAAATCCATTAGAGTGTGCAGATTTCCATTATGATCTCCTGGCAGGTTTTCCTGCTTAAGAGGTGGCCTGCTGAGTGTTGCACAAGACGAAACTTCTGTGGAGCCCTCAGCCCTGGTTAGCAACATGGAGATGATAAAAGCATGAATCACACTTTCCAGATCTTCCTTTGACAGGAATGGGCACAGTCTCCCGGGAAAGTGGAAGTGCAACCATTTCTTACCACAATTATCTCTGTAAGTCAGGACTATCAGTGAATCTAATGCAGCCTCAAGATTGTTCTCCATTATCAGCGAGTGGGGGGATATCCTCTGTTGAAGGCACAGTCAACGTTACTGATTGCTCCTTTCAGTGTTTTGCATTAACTTACTTTTCCCTTTAGGAGGTTGCTTTAAAAATTTTAAGCATCTTGTTCAGCTATCAGTGGCCTTTTAGCTACTCAGGTCCTTGCATCAATTTAAACTTTTTTTTTCATCATTTTATGTTTTCTCTTTTGGGTGATAGCATTGATGGTAGATGTTAAGATGGAGGTGATGGAGCTAGTGAAAATTCAGCAAAACTGTGGTATTACTATCATCCCCACGGATCCAGTTGTCTCTGAAAAGGAGGGCTGAGATAAATCCTCGCAGGGATTCATGTAGATGGACATCTATCTCACAGTTCACTGGCATCTACTTAGAAATGGTTCTACACCACCTTGGGTATTCCTTAATTAGGATCACTGGAGGCCACCCATCACCACCATCCAAGCAGCCTGCATTGTCTATCCCTGAACAGCACATAGCCTGATGATGAGCACTTCAATACGTTGATATTTCGTATCTTTGCACTACAACATTTTCATTGATCAAGCAAGAAAAGGGATTGATATTTCATATCTTTGCACCCAACATTTTCATTGATCAAGCAAGAAAAGGGTTTTAGAGAGTATCCAACAGCAGGTGAGATCACTCCGGTCAATCACAGTACACTGACATCTACTTCAAAAGGGTTCTAGACCACTTTGGGTATTCCTTAATTAGGATAACTGGAGGCCACCCGTCACCACCACCCAAGCAGCCTGCATTGTCTATCCCTGCACAGCACATAGCCTGATGATGAGCACTTCAATACATTGATATTTCATATCTTTGCACCCAACATTTTCATTGATCAAGCAAGAAAAGGGTTTTAGAGAGTATCCAACAGCAGGTGAGATCACTCCGGTCAACTCTTTAGTGTCTTGAAAGATCTATTGCATGTTATGATGGTTGGGAGATTACTTTCTGTGAACCAGCATTTGTGTTTCCAGTCATTAAAGGAGCCAGTTGCACTTTGCCAGCTTTTACTAGCTATTAGGGTCAGGGTTTTTCTTAATAAATCATAATAGCATACATGAAGACACTTTGTGTGTCTCTTAAAAGTATGCAGCAAGTAATTGGCCGTGTCTATGTAGACTCCACCTTTTTTGTTGAGTATTTGAATTGTGTTTGTGCATTCTTCAAAATAAAGTCCTGGGTACTCAATGCACTATGGAAGAAGTCTGCATAGATTTATTTTCTTTACATATAGACTGAGGCAGGTAACAGATGTTTTTCAGCTTTCTGAATTTGGACAAAAAATGCAAGAATACCTTTTTTTTTTTTTGTGATGGAGACCCATGCATGTGCACAGACATATACCAACAAAGAGAACAAGAAATTTATGCCCAGCTTTTCTAGCCTGCTGAAGGAAGGAAGCCTTGAATTTCTTTTATTCCCCTTCGTCTAGTGTATTTAGAAACCCAAGACCGTAATGACCACAGGACTGTGGATGGTAAAGGAGCTTCAGGGATTGTGTTACATTGTGGTTTCTTCATCATGAGGAAAATTTTCATGAAAAACATGGCATGGCTGATCTGTCCATCTAAAATGGCGTAAACCATTTGGACCAGAGTCAAAAATCTCATCCTACAGAATATATATATATTTCTGTATATGACTGTTGGGTGTGTAAATACAGTATGTGTGTTTACACATTATGCTTGAGCTCGGACCTTGTTCTTCCTTTGTAGCCACAGCCACCAGAGTCAGCCTGGAAAGGTTAAGCCACACACTTCCTTATGTCACTCACTATTTGGTTATTTGCATACGTGTTTATTTAAGTATGTACACACTGCAAAACTGAAAAATTTATTATCAATTATTAGCTATCAATAAAATACTGTTCACCCTTCTCTTTGAAGAGTGCAAAGATCAAGAGGACTGTGTGACCTTTTCATTCCCTGTGGTTCTCTGTACCACTGTCCTCCTTAAAAAAAAATTCATCCATTAATTTTTGGGTTACAAAACAACAAAGCAGAACTCCAAAATGTGGGGGTTTTACAAAACCCATATTCAAGAAGTTAGCTTAAATTAATGGCTCTGACTCTTCTCTGTCTCTGCTGTTAAATAAATAACATTTATTTGATTGAAGCAATATCTGGGGTTTTTTGATTGCTTTCCTTTAACAAGGTCTGCAGTAAATATGAACATACAATCCTATATGTATGTATGTATGTATATAGTTCAATTTTTGGCATGAGCCTACTTCTAATACCTTTATTAACTCCTACACACAAAATAGCAAAGGTTTATAATTATTGAGATCATCTGCTGTAAATGTAGCTGTGGTTTCAGACTCTAATAGCTGTGGGATTTTTCTTTTATATCAGTATATAATAATTTGATTTCAGAATCTCCCACCGACTGGGCCCACTGTGGAGAGGCAAGGGCTGAGGCGTGGTGTTGGTGCTCCATGCAGATATTAAAAGAAGAAAAAAACCAGTCAGAAGACCTACTTCAGCGTGGAGATTTGAGTGGCCATCTCAGAGCAGTCTGGTCTAGGGTGGTGGGGTGGGTTTTTTTTTCCTTGTGGGTTTTTTTGTTTTTCTGTTTTTTGTTTTTTGCTTTTTTTTTTAATTTTAATCAAGATTTTACTGTATTTCCTTTTTCTTCCCTCAGGGCTAGAACCTTGCATTCATACAGCACTTCACACAGTGGGACCTTGATCCTGAGCAGGACCTCTGAGTGCTGCCATTATACAAATAATAATAAAATGAAGCAGAACAAAACAGGAGCCCTATGGGCTAGTTTTTAATGCTCCTATCTCTTCTTCATCAAAATTAAACCAATTGAAAGATAACACTGAGCAGGGGATTTTTTTATTATTATTATTTTTTTCGACTGATTGTACATTTTCATAACACACACATCGTGAAATGAGTGCATGACTCATTTTCCAAAAGAAATAACAACACCGGATTCTCTGGGTTTTCCTAGGCAGGCTGCTGTGCATACATTGTTTGGTGGCATCCTATTCTCCTGCACAAATAGTCATTTTTAAAGGGATTTAATGCTCTGGGAAAGCACTTACTTTTTAATTGTTATTATCGTGTTATTTTAACAACCACAGTTTGTTAAACAAATCCACCAAAAAAAAAAAAAAAATGCTTAATACCACAAAAACCAGATCGAGCTAAGTTTATGAAATTTACAGATTACCTAAAATGCTAGGAGTTAATTACAGTCTGCTTTCCCTGGCATGTCAGCTTGATTAAATTTGGAGTTCCAAGATGAATTGGCCCAAATTCATTAGTGTTCCCCGGGTGCATATGTTGGTCAAGGTCAAGCGAAGCACATGGAGTATAGCCTCGGTGGGGAGGGGGAAGGGGCTCCCAGGGAAGGTGGACTCTTAAAAGGTCTGGGGTTGCAGCAAGAAACTTTGATACTTTTTAACTTAATAAATCTTGACAGCCTAATCATGGCTAAGCCTTTGCAGTGTTATTGGTACAGATGGCAAAGCTAGACATATTTAAAGAGATCTCAGCGGCGAGTGGCAGGAGAGCATTGAATCCAAATGCACTGTTGGGCTCTGGGAGAAAGTGCAAGAAGGGAGGATAAAAAGCTACACAGCATTTCCATCTCTTGACATCTCCAACAGCCTCAGATACAAAATATGATAAGGCTCCTGCTGAGCTAATAAGCCCAACAAATGTCTGTGTCCGTGAAGTAGATGAAGTGGGATCAAGTAGTTGGGGGCTGCTGTATGAAAATAAGCCAGCGCCCAGGGTATAATGGCACTGCAGAAAGCTGCAAGGTCAGGCTGATGACAGGAACGCTGGATAAGTAGAGACCCCATCAGTGAAACAGGTTTGCCTGCTGGATCCTAGCCACACAACTATTAAAAAAAAAAAAAAAAAAAAAAAAAAGTCCTTCTTGTTTTAGAAAACTCACCGAGTCCGGTAAATAACAGGACAGTGTTTGGTTTGTTGTAGGAAAAACCACAGCTGCTTCCTGCCTATTGCCGCACAGATTGCATGATGAGTGGTTTCTCTGCAAAATATCACATCAAAACAGACCTGGAAAGAGGATTTGACTGCAAACTAAAGGAGATTTTTAAAGAAAGCAGCAATATCAAATGAACCGTAGATTCGTTCAAGGCCTGATGGCACATTACACTGTTTTTCTCTTAATTTCATGTACACCAAGTATATCTCTATTCATCTCACACTTAAATGGATCTCTACATGTTCCAATAAAATAATTTAAGCTGAAATCACACTGGATATATGAGAGTGATAAATGCGTCTCCTTTCATTTGCAAAGAAAAATAAAGGCCTATCTTGCCGAAATAGCATTAAAATAATAATTAGGCAGTGCTTGGAATTTCAGGAACAGGTCAAGCTGTTACATTAATTCTTAAAGCTTCATATTCACTTAGTGCTACTTATAAAAGAGTGTTTGAAAAGCACACAACTTTCTAAATACCATGTGCATTTGTTTATTACATTTGAGAGACGATGTAAAAAATCTGACAGCATTGCCACAAAGGTCATACCTATAATCCCCCTTAATTTAACTGTGTGGTGTTTTAAATTTATGCAAACATAATTATTGCTAAATTCCAGTGTGCTGTACATGTGCTACCGAAGCCAAAACAAGCCAGATCTGGTCCTACGAGCAACAACAGCATTAGGAAAATAAATCGGTAGTGATAGATGATGAATATTTATGATTGTTTCCCTCCAACCATTTTAATCATTTACAGATATTTTCAGTTTTCATCCAGCAGGAGTACAACTGAACGCAGTGCCTCCCCTGGAGTCTTAAGGAGGATGCATAACAATGTGGCAACCAGCTTCCTTCCCTACTAATGTGGCAACCAGCCTCCTTCCCTAATAACGTGGAAACGAGCCTCCTTCCCTGTGCTCAGGGCTGGGTGGAACATCACATTCCCAGGCTTGGATTGGGATGCAGGGCTGTGCTGCTGGGCAGGAGCTGCAGGAAACATGGTGACTCGGGCAGACACAGCATCTCCTGGAGCTCTGCGTTGGCCTGTGAAGATGATCATGGGTTGTTCCAGCCTTTGAGGCTGCAGCACATTTACTCCTGCTGACCCCTGGCCAGACCTAGAGGGGTTCAAGGCCAGGTTGGATGGGGCTTGGAGCAACCTGGTCTGGTGGGAGGTGTCCCTGCCCAGGGCAGGGGGTGGGAACTGGATGATCTTTAAGGTCCCTTCCAACCCAAACCATTCTGTGATTCTGTGTGATTCTCTGAGGCCTTTTACTTGGATTATGTTTGTAGGTGGCCATCTCTCACTTCAACAGCTCCCCTCCTCTCCTTTCACTTGCATCTTGCATGCACATGACTATTTTTACTTCGCTGCCAAGCGTCCCAGTCTGTATCTTCCCATTTATCACACAAACATCTCTGCACCTTTTACCTCCCCATCAGCAAGAAGCCCAGAAGCAATAATATATTTAAAGTACCCTGCCAGAGCATGTCTCATCACCTGGTGCCTAAGGAGAAGAGGAAGTGTGGGAGCTGGAGAACAGAGAAGGAAGACAGTGAATCTCCTTTGTATCACAATTGGGTCCTCAGCACAAAAAGGGGTCTAGAAACCAAATTGTATATAAAACATAATGCCTGGCAGCAGAAGAGAGACTTAGAGCTCTGTCCCGTGTATTCACCCTAAAAGAGCACTGTAAATATCTAGTCCTGTCTTCCATGGGTGAGAAAACACAATGACTTCGTGTCCTTCTAGATGTTCTCTTAGGAGAGAAGGAAAGATAGATACAGGATCGGTGTTCAGCTGCCCTACAGGTTCCCTGCTCCATCCCAAAACCATGCAGATGATGGGAGAGTTGTAAAGGAAGGACCATGCTGCTTCTGGCTTAGCAGCAAACACAAAGAAGGATATGCTGAAAAGGACAGAGAACAAAAGCTTGCTCTTCCAGTCCTGCCCACCGTACTTTCTTTTCCTGAAGCAAGCATTCATGAAGATTTTCACCTGCTTTTTGCAGCCGTTTAATCTCCAGATAGATAATTGCTGGTAGATCATCTCATTCTAGTCCTGGTCCATCTCAGAGATTGGCAGGGCTGGGCTGGGTGAGCTCAGACAGCAGCACACGGGTTCGTCACGGCTCAGAACTGACCCTCTTCATCTCGGTGCTAACATTAAGCTTCTTTTTCATGCAGGAGAGATGATCACGAGGAACTGAAAGGAGGGGGAAGTGTATCAGAAAAAGTTCTTAATTGATGACTTCTTAGAAATTATGGGTTTTGCTGTGGGGGAGGGGGGAGAAGTCACCTTCGTTCCTCTACCTTTTTAGTATTTGCGAAAAAATAGTGAAGTAATTGATTTCAACATGTACCCAGTAGCTGTGGTTTCTCACTTGTGTCACAGTAGAGATTTAACTTGGAAAAAAGTCTGAAGAAGAATAATTTTAGAAATGATTTGTGGTCAGCTGTGACAGGGAATGTCAATGGTTATTCTATCCATGAGGCAGGTACCTGTGGGAGAAGGAGAATTATATTTTTAAGAATGACCTGGAGATATTTAGTATTAAAAAAAGGAAAAGACATATTTAGCAGCTGGAACTGACACCTAAGAACAGCAGCGGGTTACTTCCTCAAATACAGAAAGATTTTAGGAAAAAATTCAGGATGTATCTGCTCCCGTTTTATAGAATATTTCTTAAAACTTGTTAAAGTATAAATAGCCAAGTTGCTTTAATAAGATCAATCTTTACATAATTGATATTATTTGGTATGTTTTTGCAGAAATAATTTGGTAGTTACCTTCCTTCATCTTTTTAGCAGTACTTATATAAGTCGTAAAATGAAGTCATTGCCTGATTGAGAATATGGCTGAATTAGTTTAATATGACTCTGAAGAAACAACTTCCGAAGGTCATACTCAGTGGACTTTGTTTTGCTTGATCCTTTCCTGCTGCAGGACTAAAGCAATCTCTGTTTCTTGTTTTGCTCAGGAGCTAAGGGCCAGCAGACCTGAAATCCCAGGGTGGAGAGCACCCTCGGGGCCACCAGTGGCCTGTTTGTTGCCGTGCATCACCCAGCTGAAGAAGAGGGAACCATATTTGTGAAAAAGGAGAATATATGATCACCTAGAAAGCAAAGAAATGGATTGAGGGTTCTTAGGGTACTATTCATAGAATCATAGAATCATAAAATGGTTCGGGTTGGAAGGGACCTTAAAGTCCATCCAGTGCCACCCCCTGCCCTGGGCAGGGACACCTCCCACCAGACCAGGTTGCTCCAAGCCCCATCCAGCCTGGCCTTGAACCCCTCCAGGGATGGGGCAGCCACAGCTTCTCTGGGCAGCCTGGGCCAGGCTCTCACCACCCTCACAGCAAAGAATTCCTTCCCCACATCTCATCTCCATCTCCCCTCTTTCAGTTTAAATTCAATCCCTTTGAAAATGCCCCAGGAAAATCAAACAGACCAAAACAAAATAAAACAAACAAAGAAAAAAGATAAACACTTTTTTGTCTCCAGTTCCTACACCAGCATTCCTTACCCGCTGAAATGCTACGTTGGGGCTGAGAAAGCCCATGAGCTACGGGCTGCACTGCAGAGTGGTCCACGAGAATGGCACCAGCGTGTAACAAGCGCAACAAACCTGTGCCACTGACTGTCCCAAGTGCTGGAAAATGCATTAAAAGAATAATTCCCTGCTACCAGTTCATGACAAGATTTGCAGTTGGGATAAAACTTTTAAACCTATTTTTCTAATTGACTGTCTCTTTTGAAGAACGTAGATCACTTTTGCGTACACCTAACGTGATATGGCACGTTGAAGAGATTTGGTTAATTCCAAAGAAAATCTGATTAAAAAAAAAAAGTAACGCACTAAAAGCTTCACTAAAAGGATCTAAAAAACAACTAATATGTGTTCCATTTAAGATGATTAATTTGAATAACTCTAGAAATGGATGAGTGTAAATGAAAACATGGAAGAGGATTTTGGTATCATCTCAAATACTTCATCTAGCTATTAATTTAAAAGTATACAGATTTGTAAATGATAGACAAGAACAACAACATAGAATAAATTATATTATACAGTTATTTTACCATAATGGATAGTTAAATATATAAATTACTAATAGCTTCAGTATAATTCATATATGTGTATATATAGTGTAAGTACCAACATATATTTAAACCTCTAAAACATAAAGTGCAGAGGGTATTTTGACTACATCTTTAATTATTTTTTTTTTCCATTGCATCACAGTAAATATTTCCAGTGCTTTTCCATTCTTTTTTTTTTTTTTTCCTCCTTGGAAGAAGTCTGTCTCTCACAGAACAAAGGAAATGATAGATGTGAGCTTCTATGATTGCTGAGAAGGCAGAAACAGTAATGACACTCAGAAAATTCTCTTCAGTTCAGAAATCATATCTGGTACATTAGAAACATTCACATTTCCAGAGCACGATGTGCAAAATTCTGGCTTTCCTTAGGATCTTGGTTTGTTGTTAAAGTAAATTAAATAAAACATATCAAATGAGCACTTTTCTATCTAAAATATACAGCATGTGGGATGAATGAATTTCTATATTTTTTTAAAAAATTATTTTAAATTGTTATTTTTGAGGCAGAACAGACATATAGTATCAGATAAGAATGGTATGTCTTTGTTACTAATGCAGTATGTAAGAGGCAATACATACTTGCACCTGAATACCTAAGAAATACAGGATTTGGAGGTTAATTGACTCACTGACACCTGAGATTGGATTTTTCCCAAACTTTTCATAAGTACAGAGACTTTTGTATAGATACATGTGTGACTCTGTATGTCTGTGACCTAATTCTGACTTTCCCCCACCTTCAGCTCTGCGGAAAGCCACTCTGAATGAGTTGTCACAAAAATACGGCGGGGGAGAGAGCTGGCAGTGAAAAGCAGAGATTCTTGAAAAGTGAGGTGCATTCTTTAATTATTTTTTTGCTCAAGCTGTGTGTAGATATTTCTGGTTCCAGGCAAAATTCAAAATGGAGGTAACAAGTGTTGTCATTTCAATAATTTCCCCTTATACTTCCAAGAAGTAGAGGGTCTGTGTTTTTATACACCGGAATCCATCAAAAATATTACCCCACTTGTCTACTGAAATTGAAAATTTACCAAACACATGGAAAACATTTTGATTATTCCTTGCTAGTCCCCTAGTGGGACTGTGATCAACATGGTCATTGAATACTAATGGCCTACAGTGGGCAGCAGGAGCCAAGTGCCCCAGCTTCTTAAGGCCCCAATTTCACCGCTCCTGCCAGCACCCATTTTTCTGTTCAGTCCCAACTTTTTCTTAAACAACTTTGCTGGTTGTATCCATCTGCAGGGAGTAGAAACAATAGGTCCAAAAGGGACTTACTAAACAGAATAACCACATACATTTGATAATTGCTTAAACAGTGACCAGAGCTTAGCTTAGAGAATTTATTCTTCTGTTAGCTTTGGCTTAGGGTTATGATTTTTTATAATATTTACTAATGTGCTAACTGGCAGATATTTTGTGCTTCTATTTAAATCAATGCAAAGGCCACAGTAACTTCAGTAAAAACAATTTTGAATTCTGGAATTTTTTTTTATCCTGCGATTGATATTCGTTACTTGTTTCAATTCCTCACATCATTTAGTCCTTTCCTGAAAAGAAAACTGCTCTAACTATTTTTTGCTGCTCCCACACTTTTAGTTAGATGGTATAACACATTTTCTACTTGTCATGGCTGTACTTTGCCCTGTAGTTTAAATGTGCTTTTGTAATTGGTTTCCTATCTATATCAGATATTTTTTAAAGCAAACTATAAAACTATAAAAAATCTTATATTTAACCTTCTTAAGGTAAATCAGATTAAAACCAGGAATTTTTTAGATGCTATTTCTCTTTCAGGGCTGATTCAACCTGTGAAAATCTTAGTGCCTTTAAAGTGTACTTTCAACAGAAAAAAAAAAACAAACAGTCAATCTCAGTGTTAAACGTGAAGTATTTAGATTGGTTCAGGCCTTTTCCTTACCAGGTTATAATTGGTGACCAACAGTTTTCTCCACTATACCCATGAAAGACAGCTGAAATCCTGCCAGTGCTGGTTGGTGTAAGGGAAGGCCAGCACATCACCACCAGTTACAAATGGCTGCAATGAGAGCCCTTTTCTGCCGTGGCTCAGGCTGGAATTAATGTTGCAGAGAAGCCTTATTTTTTGCTGAGTGTCAACATATTCCCCAGAATTTTCTTTTACAATTTTTATTGTTGGTTTAATTTTCGTGTTCATTGGAATTAAAGGGGAAACATTTGGTTTTCATAGCAGTGTATGCAAATGTTTTGAATCACTGTGATCTGACCTTCTGCAGTTTACAAGCTGTGCTGGCAGAGCCTGGCTTTCTTTCAGCTACAGCAACTGATATATTGCGTTGTCTGTGGTTGCTTGTTCCTGACTCTGAAGCCAATGAGGTTTTTTTTGAGCCTTTGTCCAAACTGTTGTAAAGCTATTTTGGGGGTATAACAGCTTTCTCATCTGACAAGCTCAACTACTCCCTGCATTGAAGTTGTTAATATCTTTTTAAAAAGTCTTCCCTTGCTATTTGATGTGTTTCTACACTCCTGGTACAGCTTTATACATGTGCTGACAACTATTCTAAATTAATTTCTAAACACGTAACACTTGCTACATATTTAGATTGCCTGTTATTAGTTAGCTGTGGATACGTACCTGTAGTGGTCTACTATTTACAGGGACAAGGGAAAATATCTACTGGCAACCTCGTGACTAGGCATTTCACAGCTAGAGCTGAAAGGTCTGGCCAGTATAAAAGCACTCTTCAGGGTAAAGTTGATGAATTGTAGTAATCCTGACTGGTGTCAGGACAAAGGAGTCTCTCTAATTGAGCATGGCTGGAGAATCAGTAAGGGGTAGTATTAGTTAACTGGCCTAAAATGAAACTTTCAATAGGCCATCCCTCCCCCTCACACAGAAAATGAATTGGAGCATTAAAGCCACCCCCCTACATCATCTCTTATCAAAGACCTCCATCTCTTGCTCATATACAATATCGCCTGCTCCATAGGCTCTGGTGCCAGCTCTGCTGTTTCCTCCACTGCATTGTGCTATGCAAAATTAACTGGTCTGGTAAATGGGAGCAACTCTAACAACAAGGCAGCCTTACCCCTTTGAACCACCGCAGAATCATAGGAATAATGTTCATCAGTTGCCAAAGAGAATGAGAGAGACATCGGCATTATTAAGCCTTACCCCTTTGAACCACTGCAGAATCATAAGAGTAATATTCATCCGTTGCCAAAGAGAATGAGAGAGACATCGGCATTATTTTTATGAATACCAACTGTGGCTCTGGAGTTTGTTTCATTGATCTTGTCCTGCCTGGCTGCGTAGTTCCAAGAAAACTTTTAGGGAATATTTAAGGAAGACAAACAATGGTGAAGAAAATAAATTATTAGAGAGATTATGAGGAAAACTGGTGGAAATAACAGAGAAGCTGGAAACTCCACCCCTATTCCCTATACCTGGCTGCCAAGAGAAACCAAACAAGGTTAACCGGGTTTTGTCTTCCCGGCCCAAACCTGGAATCCAAGGGGACAGGAATCTATTAAAGTCTCTAAAAATGGTAGAAGTATTGGTAGCTGAAGAAAACTGCCAGAAAGAGACTTATGCATTTGGTCCCACAAGAGCTGGTCATAACCCTCACCCATGAATTAAATGCATCAGCTTAGAGGAACTTACCAACAGCATATGAATTAAAAAGACTTATGCATTTGGTGCCACAAGAGCTGGTGATAACCCTCGCCCGTGAATTAAATGCATCGGCTGAGAGGAACTTACCAACAGCATATGAATTAAATTAAAAAACAATATATATATGGGTAAACTTAAGGATATAGAGCTCTTGTTACTTCATCCACTTGCTGTGTAGCTCTGAGCAAACGATGCTTCGTTAAAAAAAATATGGGTAAAGTTAAGGATATAGAGCTCTTGTTACTTCATCCACTTGCTGTGTAGCTCTGAGCAAACGATGCTTCGTTTTAAAGAATCTATTATGGATCACTTAAGGCTATCTAGAAAGTAACTTGAACTCTGAAAAAGTATTTTATTGTGTCTTGCATCCACATGTAAAAGCTCTGGTTCCCTTCAGGAATATTATGCCAATGCTGTGAACGAGAATTCCTGGCATTCTGTGCTGGAGTCTGGATATAAAAACAGCCACAGCTCAACCCTGAGCAGGTGCATCTCCTAATTACATGGTGTTTGCTTGAAAACCAGTTTCAGACAATGAAGGTTCCAGAGCTGTGCCAAATAATTTTATTCTGTCTATGTCTATCTTTATCTCCTGACAGGCTTTTTCTTTGACATAACTATTAAAAGATGAAACCAAAAATACAGAAGTTGTCTTGTTGAAAATCTTTTCTTAGTGGACAGGCATATAAGACCTCATATACTGAAGGTCTTACTATATCAGCAAGTAAATTCATGAGAAAACAAGAATTTTGGTCCCTTTGACTTCCTGATACACTCTCTGGAAGCATCCAGATAACATCTGATCAACAGAGATCTCTAAGAATATAACATAAAAATTAACTTACAGTATATAAGAAAGAATAGAAGGGAAAGATGTCGTTTCAAGATCAGCCAAGGGTCTGCAGAACTAGTTGCTTGAATTGTTTTGGAAGACTGATGGGTAAAATAGTCATAGACCTTTTTAAGGATTTCTCTGCTTATCAGTATAGACTTAACTGGCTGGTTATATTGTAGTAGCACTGCATGTATCGCCTGAGCAGAGTTGTCAATAATCACTGGAAAGCCAGTAGCCATAGGTGGGCTTGGTGCACCATTACCAGTATGATGCAGATAGATACATTTCTTTGTCTTCAGAAGAAAGAAACAATCCTGGAACTGCAAGACATATTCATAAATACATGTTTTTAGTTAGGATTTGAACATAGATATAGAGGGCAAGACTGGTTTGTGGTGCAGAAAGCCATCAGGGCTGCTGTGGTGACACAGGAATTTTAGGGACCACCATCCAGAAAGACAGGCTTTGGGTTGGCTTTACTGGTCTTTCTAGTTGAAAGCAATGTAAAGAAATCTAACAGTTAAATACCCATATCCACAGAAATACCCATGTCCTTCTTGAGTGGACGAGGTGCAAAGGTATGGAGCCTCTTCCTTCAATTCTCCCTCCTCCTCTACCCACAAATTTAAAATGAGTTATACAGTGGGGTAGCTATGGCAAGAAAGACTGAAACCATTATAACAGTTAATCTTGACAACTGGAGCCTGTGCTCAAGTCCTTACCTCAGATCAAGCAGAGGAAAGATGTAAGCCTGAAGCCCAGACAAGTGACCATAAGATATATGGCTACATAATTATTCTCATTAAGTAGCAAACTGCTGCAGCCTTTAGCTTCAACTACAGCTGAGGGATTACTGCACCCACCTTGTTATTTCCCTTCTAAAGGGATTACTGCACCCACCTTGTTATTTACTGCACCCACCTTGTTATTTCCCTTCTAGTATAGCTAGATTGACCAAAATATTTTCTATAATATTTTAGCCAAATTTACCATGTTATTTAATGTACCCATACTACCATCCTGACCAGTTGTGAAATTTGTGCTTTCCTGAGTATTCTGAGAAGCTGTTCTGTCCCTTCCTCACTACTGCTAGTGCCTACAGGTGTCCTTATAAATCTTAACTTCCAGAGAGTACTTGTTTTTATTTAACAACTAACTAAAAATAACTCTTGTGCTGCTCCCCTTCCTAAATCTTCTGGTTTTGAGTAGGTGTCTGTAACTGCTGTCATATATTACATACCTATACAATGTCTCGACTCTACATATGCTGAACGTTCATTCATGCTTCATAATCCCAAGTCTTCCATAATTCACCTTCTTGTCTCTTTCCCTTCACCCTGTACACCCTTCTTCAGACTTTTGCACATGAAGAGTGCTATCTGACCTCTTCCATGTATGGAGATGCTGTAAGAAGAGATACAGTCCCTTCATAACAACCATAAAAAAATTCTACCACCTCATATCGTTATGATGAAAATAACAGTTTTGATTCTTGTTGATTATCTGACACTAAAGCATCACATAAAAGAGGAAATCAAGGTTTTTCCTGTCTTATTCTTTAGTATTTGCCTGCTCTTTATTGGTAACAAATCTTTCCTGAAATCAGCTGGTGTGTGAAGAGCTAGCTTAGGCAAAGCTGAGGTCATCAGGAACCTCTTGGCAAAGTGATAGACTCACAGAGTGGCTGAAGTAGCCAGGGAACTCTGGAGGTCACTGGTCCAACACTCCTGCTCCAGCAGAGACACCTGGAGCTGGTTGCCCAGGACCATGTTTGGATCAATTTTGAACATCTCCAAGGATGAAGACTCAGATGGATCAGTTTTGAACATCTCCAAGGATGAAGACTCAGATCCATGCAACAACACTTGGGCATAAGGATGGGTCTGGTGTGAATAAACCACAGCCTGGCGAAGCTGAGCTGGAGAGCAGACCAGTGCTCCAGATAACAAAGTGAAGTACAGGCTGTGAAGGATTTTGTGACAAGGTTTTGTGCCATAAATGAACAGAGGCTTGATGTGGGACAGATGTTCAGATGGGTGCCTGATGGAAGCATTGATTACAGCATGAGAGCTTAGGATCCAAAAAGACTAAGCTACTTAGTACTTGGTGAGCACTCTAATGTTGTAACTTTTAGCTTCTTCTATGGCTTGAACCTGCCACACTGACATTTGGTGCCAGAGAAATCAAAGTGACTGGCTGTGATTTTGGATTCTGGTACGCATCCTTGCAGTGCAATATGGTGTGGTGTGTGATTAAATCTCATTATTTTATGGAACAAGGCTTCTCTCAACAAAGTAGACATTTCTGGTTCTTCTATTCAAAAAGCATATAGCGCAACTGAAAAAAAGACAGAGAAGAACAATAAAAATTATCAGATGTATGGAAATGTTTCCACACATGAAAAATTATTAAATAGTTCAGGGCACTGCAGTGAAGGGAGGATAAACAAATATTATCAAATAAAATAAAATAACAAAGAAGAGTTGAGTTAGGGGAGCAACTAATAAGTCTACAAAATATTTAATCACCCTTGAAGAATGTACATAGAGAATTATTGATCCTTGTACTTTCCTGTACAAGAATATGGGCTACCAGGTGAAAGAAGCAGCTGACAAGGCCAAAACAAACAAAAGGACATGCTTCTTTATAGAAAATATAAAGCTAATGATATATAACAATATAAGATAATCTGTGAAACTCATCGATAGATGCTGTGGATGTTTAAAAATGTAGCGTGTTCCAATTTATTGAGGAAAAAAAACCCCAAACCCTCTCATTCAAGAGGCCTGAATTATGGACAGCAAGAGGCTGGACAAATATGGGAAAGGGTATTACAGGCTCCCCTGGTTCTTGTCCTCTCCCCCTGACATCTGCCAGAGGACATTGTCAGAGACAGCATATGAGACTCACTAGACCTTGGGTTTGAACCATGATGGCTGTTCTTATTTTCTTACAATTTTAAACCCCATGTTTTTCCAGAAATTCCCAGGCTGCAGTAGTGCAACGGTAACTCCAGCTCCAGCCTGAGGGATTACACAGGTGGTTCTTCAGCAGAGGGTACTATGGGAACAATAGCCCAGCAGTGTCAAATTTGGGCTGGGAACAACTGTGCTGGGATCATCAAACCCAGAAGTTTACAATATACCGCCAGGATTCAGTTGCCTGCTATGCGTTTAATCTCTGCTTTGGATTATGAATTAAACTGGAATTTAAAGAAAAGTTGTGGCCAGAGCCCTTTAACCATGCTGATAGATGTCACCAGGCTTCTTTTGAGCCACAAAGCACAAAGTAGAAGGGTTGTGCTATTTTTGATTGAATACAGAATTATTTTTCAAACCCCCTTTCTAAAATCATTTAAGCTTCGTTTGTGGCTTGGCTCTCCCATAAACTCTTTGTTCATTAAACTTCTAGTTGCTTCTGTTGAAAACAGAGATGCTTTCAAGTGAAATGTTTTAAGGAGGTTTAGAAAATGTTCTGGATTGAATTTTAAAAGTAATGGATATTCCCTTGATTTATATTCTTGTATCATGCATGTAAAAGTGAAAAATAATGTTTTTAATTGTGGAATTAATTTTTTTTTAGATCTTTTTTTCTGATTATGTTCCCAACATTACACTATCTATGTGGAGTGCTGATCTGATCTGGAAATGATCCTCAATGTTCAGCCCAGATTAATTATTTAGAAAAAATACAAACTGACATTTAGAAAAAGACAGATGAAATAGAACTCTTGCTCAGTGTAACAATAAGAAATGGAGCATAGAAGGGTAATAGAAATAAGTGTAGTAATTGCCATTAGAAACAGAATAAAGACAGTGTGATCAAATTAATCAAGCCATGATTTAGATTTTCAAAATTTATTAGAATTTTTTAAATGTGTTAACAATTAATATGCTGTACTATTATGACTTTAAATTGATAAGCACTTTTTTGAAAAATGTATAGCAAATGGCTATGTTAATCAAAGGAAATCCAGCTACATTAACACCGGTTCTTTTAATGGTGAAAGATGCAACATATACAAACACTTTTTTCTTGGTACATGTTTAAATAGATTTTCTATTCTTTGACTAGTAAAATGTTTAAGACTGACAAAATAGTCATAGTCTACAACCTACATAGGAAAAGGCTTTGATTACAGTAAAATTACACAAAAATGTGTCATTAAAAGGCATTGGACAGACATAAAACCTAACCTTTTGAGCTGAAGAATACTTAATATTCTCTTCATGATCATGCAAGGGGAAATTCTTTGCTATGGAATAGCTATTTTCCTGTTAAGCAGGCTATTTCATCAATGATTTATTCCTGAGATGTAATAGGTCGTTTAAAATGGTGGTTTAAAAGTTAGGCCTTTTTTGTTTAATTTTCTCACAGGCAGTTGGTAATTATCATGGTCCTGCAGTTTCTCTGGAATGCTGTGGAGGGTCAAATGCCAATGGAACCCTGCTTTATAGGGTAATTAAGACAGTAGACATGGTTATTAAATACATCGTGCTAAACTAAACTGGAATGCTGTGAAATAAAATCCAAAATCATAAATAAAACGTGGGTATTCTAGCGAAAAGAAAAGAAAAAAAAAAAAGAGGTTTTCTACAATCATATTTGCAGTAAACAGCTCTGGCTGAATTGTGTCTGAAATTCTGCCATTTAAGTATCCGCAGACTTGCTAGATGTTTCAGGAATATTTTAAAACTAAAAATAAGAGCAAATGTGCTCTAAGTGTGTTTTATGTGCCCAGAAATCCAGTACAGTAATCAAAATTCAACCTCATAGTGCTCAGTGTATCTAAAGAATGTAAAAAAAAAACCTCCACAATGAATAGAACCTTCTGTTTTCATAATTGCCATGCAGCATGTACTGGAAAATATGTACTAAAATAGGATGATGAATGTAAGTTTAATGTGAATAACAAATGAAGTTTGGAGAATCCTGCAGAAAATACCATGGAATGATAGCCTCTCATTACCAGGTGTAGTGGAGCTGTTTCATTCGTGTCTTTCTGAGCATTTTGTGTTTGCAATATCCTTTAGGCCACGTCTAGAGACAGTGCTGTGTGTCTTATATGCAGGAGAGGGGGCAGACATTACAGCCCCGGTGACCATAAGTAATACTAGCAGTAGGAAAGGTGAAACACTGCAATCTGTAAAATATCATACTTCCTTCAGAATACAGAGTAAACTTGTCTTTTTACGTTTTCCATACTGAAAAGACAGGGTAATGCAATTTCTTCCTAGAAAAATTGTGATGACTATAAAAAAAGCAGTAGGAAATTCACTTCGGAAAATGAGTCCAATGCAAAACAAAGTCCGTAAAACACAGAATGAGATTTGTACATGTGATCCAAAATCATACCCTCTTTGTTTGAAGTCTGGAAGATTGTACATACTAGTTTATTGGTAAATTCATTGCATCACCAGGAAAGGATAAAAAAACCCTATACCTCACCCCTCCCTAAAAAAAAATGAAAAATAAAAAAATTCCAATTCTAGCTGTAAAACTGGAAGCCAGAATGTGTAGTTGACAGGCACAGCGCCAGCTGACTTTAAATCACTAGCCTTTCCATCAGATCAGTCTTCTTACTTCCACATGGAACACATTTTAAGTTAACAATGTGTAGTTTGGCAAAGGAATTGTTTTTCTTTGGCATAAAGCAGTTGTCTCATTTCTTCTAAAAAAAGTATTTTCTGCCTGCTTATATATACAGTGTGTGTCGACATTCTTTTGAACTTCAAAAACAGTTGTTACATCAAAAAAGCTTTACTTAGACAATTACATTCTGGTTATTTTGGTTTACATATATATATATATATGCAGATATAAATGACGGAAATTGATATTTAATTCATCTGTGTACTGGGTGGTGCAACTCATCCAGTTTTTAGTGTTTACTTAAATACGTATGTAAATGCCTATAAAAATGTTGATTAAGCTACTTGACCACAGACACTCAGAAAACAGGGCTCCTTCCTTAAGACAGTAATTTAAGTAAAGTCTCAGTTGATACGAGAGTATTTACAATGTGGGTAGAGGCTCTAAGACAAACTAAGATTAAATCTGATCATTTTGCTCTTACTCCGAAACCTGGCCATTTCAACCAGATGTATTTATAGCACGAAAAAGCAGTAGAATGGAATGTTACTCTTTCAGACATTTGCAATTGATTTATTCATTCCCAGTCGCTTCCACTGAAAAAAAAAAAAAAAAAAAAAAAAACCTCAGAAAAGCAGAAATGCAAATTTTCAGACATTGGTTCCACATGAAATGGGACAAACCACTGCACCAGCTACTGTTGTGAGACCAGATAGAGCTACTGCTGCCTACACATAAAGAGAGCCATTAAGGAGAAGTTGTTTATTTCTGCTTCTGCAGAAATCATAAACACCAGCCATGAGCCTGACAGCACAAGCTGTGCTGCAGTAAATTCTAGTACTTTGCTGGCCATTCTAAGCTGCCCAGTAAAAGTTACTGTAGCTAAATCCCATATACATTTCATGAAATAATCCTGCTCAGAAGATGGTATCATATTCATGCACAGCAGGGTGTGCAAATGCCTATAAATCAAAACGTAGAATCTGAAATATCTATAAAAAAAATCTGTGCAAATTTAACCATGACCCTTTGCCAGACAATAGGCCTTCATATGCTTTGCAGCTTAGCAGACACCAAGGAATTTTGTTTGGAAGTGATAGCTACTGTCTATGTAATATTTAGGACCTATTCATGGAGCATCTGGCAGAAAATAAAAGGGTTTCCTCCTCTAACATATGCTAAAGAAGGATGTGGTCCTGTGCCTGCTCCTCCTCTTCTGACTTTTTGCAAATAGCACAACATAAGAGACAGTTGTTTCTGGCTGCCCTGCTGCCTGTCATGGCTGTCAAGTGAAATCCCATGAATTATTGCTCTTCCAGATGTAAGAGATTTCCAGGCTGCCTTAAACTGCCTGTGGTTTGTGGTACTGGAGAGGAGAGAAACGAGATTAAACTTCATCTCATCAGTGCAATCTGAAAAGATCACACAGAGGACTAATAATCACAGCTTTTTCATTCCGGAGCCGGACCCGAGCGCTGTGTGTTTTTGTTTCAGGGCTATGTCACATTAAGCTTGTTGGAAGACATTGATTAAGGTCAAACAATGTTTGAAGATCAAAAATAAAAATTTTAACTCTGTGTTGCTGCATACATTTTGCATTCTTCACAAAAGTGTCGTGCCTTGCTTTAGCCGGCTGAAACGGGAGAGACTGCGAACTGAGTTCTGTAATTCTGAGATGTCAGCACTTCTCAGCACAAACTTAGGAAAAATAAAAAAGAAAATGTTCACCTAAAATTATGAATCTAATGCCACATGGCATCCCCTGTAATTCAGAGGAAACAGTCACCAAAAAACCCCACTTGTCACTTTGGTTTATCCACAAATGTCTGTCTTTGGGATTTTCAAAAGTTGGTGCTTTTTTTTTAAAAACATTTTTTATGGTTGGTTTGTGCCAACCACAATGGCTTCTGGACCTTTGGGGTTATTCTGAGTGTTTTGTATTAGTAAAGAACACTTACCCATACACTGCTTAGTTATACATTTTCACAATGCTCAACTGTAACCCTCCATAAATTAAGAAATAACACCAGGTTCAAAATGATAGGTAGAAATTTAAACAAAGGTTTTCAAGATTGTTTCCAGAATTATTCTATAATAGTATTGTCCACTCCAACCATTTACTGTTTAATTTCCAAGTGAGTTTTCTCTACCCTTTTTGAGAAATGTACATATCTATGCCTGTATGCAGAGAGACAGAGACATCAAAATGTAATGCACAGTCACCTGCAAACTATACTTTAAATAATAGCTGTAACACACAATAGCATAACTCTTTAAAACCTCAGCACCGTCAAATGATTACTGTCACGACTGTTTTATTTTTATTAAATCAAGACAAGTGGAGAGGCCCCTGACATTTCACTTCAGCCCTATTAGCAAAATATTAATTATAGATAAGGAAAATATGTTGCCCCCCAAAACACCTGGAAATAATTGGCAAATGTATGCGACTTAGATCAGGACGTAATTGCCCTGATTCGACCTATGTAGCTTTTTTTAAAAACTGACGTAGCTTGTTTAAGTAATGGTGTTGGCTACCAGATGTACAGCCTCCCACTGGAGCTCGGGCACCTCACAAAGGCTCTCCAATGCGAGGGGATACCAGTAAAACAGTGATGAAAACCACAGGTACCAGTATCTGCACGTGGCTCACGTGAAAGCATTTACTGCTTTTCATGCCCCTGTATTAAACCATAGTGGGAAAGAGCCCCTCCTTGGAAAATACATTAATTATTTGACACTGGGTTTCCTCAGACTTTTCTTTTTTTTTTTTTTTTTTGCTATGGGATGCAAGTGAAAGATTACAGCTGAAAAAATGATCATCATACTTGAGGTAGGCTCACAGAGTCTTTTCTTATGTTCTGTGTGAAGTTGTCTTGAACTGAAACCTCTGCTCCTTAAGGATTAAGGGATTGAAAAGCAAAGACTGAAGCTGCTGTAATTTAAACCCAGTCATTCTCTAGCACAAAGGTGCAAAATGGACTAAGCCAATCTGCTGCTTTGCTGGTTCAGCTAAGAAATAATTTTACCTTTTGAAAGTTTTGTACTATTAACATTCCAAAGATGTCATTATCTTTAAAGGAAATTTATTCTCTTGATTTTTTTTTAACGTGAGATCAGAGCCCTGAGATGTGGAATAGGTGGACATGGTTTCAAATTGCAGTTTACGGCATTTCTGAAAAATTCCATCTATGTGATGTGTAGATAAATCATAAAGATAAAATTAATCAATGAATGCCACTGATGTGGGTTTTCTTGTTTAACAAAAATACCTTGTCTCCAGAAATACTTGCAGAGCAGTTTTCTATTGCTATTTTAAAAAAATGGTTTTATATTACTAAAGAGTCATAAAAAGTATCAGATGAAACAAACTTAGTTCCAAGGACTCCAAGAGAAGAGGGAGCATTATGTTATATTGCAGATAATTAATACATTCACTAGACAGAAAAAATCCAGTTAATTACTGGGTGCATGTTAACTGATTGCAGGTTCCAAGTTTCAGCAACAAAATGAACTGAATTCACATTTCAGGTTGTTGGTTTCTTTTTAAAGTTTGTCACAAAGGCGCAGTGCGTAATTCTAATCAAAACAAACCCCAACTTTTTGTTTTAAAAAAATATTCCCAGTGGCAGAGCATGGTATCCAGCAGAAAAAGAAGCCCAAGTGTTGGGGTTTGGGCACTCCCACGCCCTGTGAGGGAGCTCTTTGATTACTGGGTCTACGTAGGTAGACCTGTTGGCTGCTGTGCAGTGGAGGCTCACGTAGGGGGAAATAAAGGAGTTGTGCTCTTTGCCGACCTGGAGAAGTTCTTTTTCCCTGAGGGAAAAATGCATAAACATATTCTCTTGTGATATATAAATTTACTACTTCTAGGAGTAAGCGTAGACCTTCAAATGACTTGCGTGGACTTTGGGCTGTATCACATAGTTTCCATTTAGGCGAGGAAAAGTCACATAAGTGGTTACATATTTGTATTTGTAAATCACCTTCTGTTGCTGATTTAAAACTGTGACCCGCTGTTTATCCATACATTTGATGTGGAGCTGGCAACCAGCAATCATATGAGCTTTCCAGCACTTCCCATTTATAACTTCAAAGCCTAACCTGGAGGACCACCCTCTCTAGAGACAGAAGCAATTCATTTTCCATATTCAGTGTGCTTCTCCTGAGAGGGAAAAACTGCCAGTCATGCCAAATTGTGTTGAGTGATACGAGGTAAAGCTGGTTTTATCACATGGGCAGCTGACACAAAACTCTTCCACTTATCTTAGGTTGGATGGGAACTGGGTTCAGAGATGAAAGGTCAGTTCTTTATCCACTAAGCCCTCTAGATATTCCAAAATCCCCAGTACATTACAAATTTGAACAGTTTAAGCCCGCTTAAATAAAAGAATCTCTTCTCGAGGTAAAGTATACAGTGTATATAGATACAGAGCAGGAGAAACATGTGAAAGGTCAGAGATGTGACCTTTTAACGTCAATAGTTTTATTTATTGACAAGAAGTCCAGTTTAAAGGGCTTAATGAAAAAGCAAGACAAGAATCAAGGAATCTGTTAAACTGCGTACATTTGACTGACTAAATAAATTGTGCTGCGTGCGTCAGAAATTGCAATTGCTATAAACGTTTTCTGGGGCTTATTCTTAGCAGAGGAGGCAGCTTCAGAAATTAACAGCATACTGGTTACACTGGCTGTCCACAGACTAGTTCTTCAGCTTTCCTGATATGTCCTAAGGCAACTAAAGGGGTATATTAATTTTCCTTAATATTTTATTCCATGGCACTTAATGGTTCTGTTATTCCAAGTCAGGGAAAAATAAAAAGATTGGATTGATAGACACTTTGTATTTAGGGCTCCCTCCCATTGAAATGAGTAGAGAAAACCCACAAAGCTTCCTTAATGTGCTGGTTTTCTTTTGTTTTATTTTATTTTATTTTATTTTAGCAAAGCTTCCTTAATGTGCTGGTTTTGTTTTATTTTATTTTACTTTATTTTATTTTATTTCATTTTGTTTTGTTTTGTTTTGTTTTATCATTTTATTTTATTGTACTGCCCATAGTTGCTCGAGCTCACATCAGAGAATCCTAGCTAGGATGTGCATTGTCAGAGTAGTTGTACTTTTATATTGCCTTTATGATAAATGCTTTTCCAATACATCAAATGCACAGTCGGAAATACCGGTGACTATGTACATAGATAATATAAGTAATATATGAATATCAATATAAATAATAGATACATGTATACAGATGAGTTTTTCAGTGGTCCTGAGCACCACTGGTTTCCCTTGAAACTATTGGGTGCTGGAAATGCTCAGAAATTCAGAAAATAAAGCCAGTTGGCTCTCAGAAATGGTTTTGTTCCTCATCAAGTGCAATCCAAGAGTTCTGAAAATTAAAAGTGTGATTTGAAAATGTGTTTCCTGCAAGAGCAGGACTGTGGCCTTTTCCAGTGCTATTTATAGACCCCAGCATTTTGTTTAGGTGAATCAATTATTTGTACCCTCAAGTGCAGATTTTATTTTCATGGACTTTTGGATTTTGCCATTTCAGTAATAATGTCTGGTATTATTCTAGTTCAATTTTACAGCTTCTCCTCCTCTGAAAAGACAACTGCCTTTTGTGAGGTAATTTAGAGAATTCATTGCGAATGTGCATCAAGACACACAAATTGAGAACACGGGGAAGAGAAACAAAGCTGGATTAAAGATTGCCTTGAACCGCTGGAGCTCTGGCCCAAGGACTCTGCATTCTTGTTTAAAATGCCTTGACAATAATACTGATCATTTCATCTCTAGTGCCTTTTATGATTTTTTTCCCTGTAAAATGAGAACAGGATAAATTGGGAGCAGCGATAATGACAGAATCTGGATAGTGCAACACAACAAAAATGGTAGTGCCAGTTCTCGTGGAGGTCTTTTCATCTTAGTCCTCTTTCTTTTCTTATTAGGGTGCTAAAATGCCTTTGCAAATTGATATTGATAATTTTTCATATAAATGGTAAACAATGCCACACTGTTAATACAGCTTTGCTTATGAAACTTTATAGCCTAATTAATTCAGCGGGGTCTCCTGTCAATATTTCAGACCCCCTTCAGCATGAAACTATCGCCCCATTTGATCTTTCACGCCACGACGTGCGCTAAACTCTTTGACTTTGGATTTTACAGGTATTTTTTAATCATCTCTGAGGTTAGACAAGCTATTGATGAAAGATTTCTCGATCAAAACAGCTGCTTGGTTTTATCTTTAGGTAACCGTGGGGGCTTTGGAGCTCCAGCTCCCTCACTGCCCGCCCTCAGGAGGATGAAGCTTGTCCACAACACAACCTATAACCACTCCACATTTGCAGGTTTTTCCCCTGTATGTTAGGCATCGGGGCTCAGCTCCGTTAAAGGGTGAAGAGTATGAATCATCCCCCCTTCCACACCTGTGACAAAGCATTGACCAGACTCTTCTTTGAAGGGAATACTGTAGAATTTGCCTGATACATGTATATCCGGAGTCATTTCTTCATTGTTTAAATTATCTCATTGGAAAGAAATTTCATGCACAAAGAGGATGTGCACATGCAACTGGCTAGATTGTGAGCAAATTCTCTGGTGACATTCAGGCTTATTTTTTAGAAAAGCTGGACTGCCCCTTAGTTAATCTGCATTATATTGTGCAGACGGGTTTTTTCTGTGGTCTCATCACTGTGGTGAAATGACTGTTTATCAAAGGTCAGTTACAGCACTCAGAGCCCCACAATGGACTGAAATGTAGGAGAAGATGAGTAATTTGGAACCTTAATAAAGAAATTTTTGCTTTATTTGTGCCTAACCTTGAAAAACACTCACAGATTATGCAGGATGCAGCGGTGGAACTTCTCAAGGGCCTTTTGTCTGCACACCTCCCTGCCTGCCGGGGCTCCTCGGTACCACTCAGTAACCACACTAATACGGGGGGGTTTATTGTATTTATTGACAAGTGCCTTTTGTCTTCCCTCCTTTTTGTTTTTTTTTCCTCTCCCCAGATCTTGATGAACATTCTAGCCTTTCCAGCTCCCTCGCTTTCAGTCGCTTTTATTAAGGCGTTTGGAGGCCTTTTCCCACCCCAAGATGGAGATGCCAAGGAAAGGTACTTTTTTTACTTCCTGAGCTTCTTGGACAGATAATTTGTACCCACCGTGTGCAGCACGAGTGTCTCAAGCAGATATTAAACCACTAAATGGCTACACTCCAGTTCCACAGATGGTAAATGTGTTATCCTGATATTGCCTTCCCCCTTTAGATTAACAAATATATATATCTTTATGTTTGCAAACAGAATATGGTCAAAGTCCTGTTCAAATGAGAGAAGTTTTTAGGGTTTGATTTGGGGTTTTTTTCCTTAAAATGTTGGAGAAGGGTTTTTGGCGTTATGGCATTGAGAAGAATCATGTAAGATTGTTATCAAGGAAATGTTAAGTTCAAGAATGAGGTTTTCACAATGATGAGCACCCACGGCACTGTCTAAATTTTCAGCATCTGCAAAAATGTTGCCTTAAGTTTACTAGCTGATTTTTGAAAAAAGCAGTGTCATCGTTTCAGGGCTTTTTTTTTTTTTTTTTTTTTTTTTTTCCTTCAATCTCTAAACTAAGGTAAATCTAGAGGGAACTTTGGAACAGATTGGAAATGTAAACAGAAATTAAATAAATAAATAAATAAATACACCCAGGATAAAAATGTATGTATTTAAGTTGCATTAGTTGCACATAGCTGCAACTGCCATTGCAGCTAGTGGCAGTTGGATACCTACTTTTCATTACAGTAAAGGTCTTTCCCTGTTTGACACCATCACAGAAACAGAACTTCTGTTAAGTGTTACAGGATGAATTCTCCTACTAACTAATGACCACGGTTCGTTCATTCTTTTTCTCTGGACTATAGCTATTAAAACATCATAAGCTTGAAAAGATTTTTATTTAAGCCATCTGCGGCGCGGTATTCTGCATCATAATATGGAGGTGAGGTGGAAGGAAGCCGTGTGTACTGCCATGGAAGTTGTGGGAACATGTTGTACGAGTACCTGAGCTGTCACTCCAGACAGTCAAATGAAGTAAGTCAATGGATGTGTGGTGCCGGGGTCAGAGTGGCAGCGTTTCTGAAGAATTCAGAGGAGCTGTCTGGAGACTGCTAGTGTGTGAGATGGAGGAAGAAAGAGAAAGATGAGCAATGAATTCCCCAAAGCTATTCCCCTGAATGTGTTCCGTAATAAATTTTAAATGTGCGTCGTAGTGGGGTAGAGGGGTCAGATTTACTAATAATTTGCATTAACATTTGTAATATCTATCTTTTATGAGCGTGATCTCTTCTTTTAGGGTTTTGAAAGTTGATATTCTTCCCCAATAAATTCAGGGTGTTTTTTTACAGGCTGTACCATTCTCTGATATTATTACTTCATCTGCATCTTTTGTACAGGAAACGAAGAGGCTGTTGTGTCCCTTACTCTTACTCCTTTCTCCTCACGGCTGCTCGGCAGCAGAAACCACCCTCATCTACCACGGCCATCGGTGGCTGGAGCAGAGCTGATGGCTTTCCCCACAGAGAAACTGGGGAGAGGAGGCTTTCCCCACAGAGAAACTGGGAAGAGTGCTTGGAAACATGCTGACCGGTGGTAAAACTCCGGGCAGGAGGAAAATGGACTTGAGGCAAGGATCTGATGAGAGAGAGCACCCCTTCCTCCAGTGACCCAGCTGGCTTGCCCCTGACAAAGCTTCCTACAGGACATCACGTAAATGAAACGAGAAGAATGGAAGCATTAAACAATGCCATCGAGGAGAGAAAGAGAAAGGGGAAGTTAAAGGGAGGCAGAGTCTCTCTCTCTCTCTCTCTCTCTCTCGAAGAGGAGGCTTTCCCCACAGAACCTGGACAATAACTCCGGGCAGGAGGAAAATGGACTTGAGGCAAGGATCTGATGAGAGAGAGCACCCCTTCCTCCAGTGACCCAGCTGGCTTGCCCCTGACAAAGCTTCCTACAGGACATCACGTAAATGAAACGAGAAGAATGGAAGCATTAAACAATGCCATCGAGGAGAGAAAGAGAAAGGGGAAGTTAAAGGGAGGCAGAGTCTCTCTCTCTCTCTCTCTCTCTCTCTCTCTCTCTCTCTCTCTCTCTCTCTCGGAAGCGGCGATATTGCGGGTGTGATTGTTCCAGCCTTCACAAAGGGGATTGTTTGCTTTAGCTGGGAGCTAGGAGAGGATTAACAGTTTTCCAGGGCAGACAACACCCCCGTGATCCCACCTCGGGGTATCTCAGGTGTGAAGTGGGGGCTTGGGGAGAGGGCAATGGTGCAGGCTCAATTGGCCAGTAGTGCCCTCGGCTGACATCGTAGTTTATTTGTGAGCTTATTAAGCCTGGCCAGTCCTTTGGGGGCACTCTTGGCAAAGGTCACAAAAGACAAGATTTTGCATAATGAATACATTAAAATCTTTTTGTTAGTGCATGGGGAGCAAGAGGATAATGGCAATGAAGCTTTGGAATACAGGAAAGGAGGTAAAAGAAAATTAGTCCCTGAGGTAGCAAATATGATCACCATGTGGACTTGGGTTTCTATTTTAGCAAGTGAGCCCTGAGAAAAAAAAAAAGTGCTTGGAAACATGCTGCCTTTTATTTAGATCCATAGCTACTGCGCTGAAGGAGGACGCCACAAAGGGCAAAAGTGCCACTCTCCTCTCTGATGAGTCATTTCTCTAGAAGGATCCCAGCTAGTGAATAGGGAAGGATGGAGAACGCTGCATGCATTTTGAAGATCTCAGAGAGAAAAAAAAAAAAAGGAAAAGAATAAAAAAAAAAAAAAAAAAAGATGCCATGTCAGCATGTAAGCTATAAATTGCACTTAGTTATCATAAATTCATGCTGAAAATAAAGTTACCATTATCAGATGTTGACCATGGGTCTCTGATGGTACTGATGTCGTAATACAGCAGATAGGACCTAGATGCACCTTCCCTTGCACTTTATTAAAGACCCAAATTGGGTGGCAAGGATAAGCAAGTTTAGGTACACATGTGAAGATGGCAGGATCTCACAAGTCAATAACCTGGTGATTCAAAAGACCTAGGGTTGATAAAAGATAGAAACACAGCTCTCAGGGTCAGTTCAAGGGTGCTATAAAGAGAACCAAATCCCAATGAAAACAGATAAAATACTACTCGAGTTGCTAAGGTACCTTAATCTGATGAAAGCTAAGTTGTGTGAATTTTTTTAAGGGTTTATCGTTCTTTGCACTGGTCCTAAAGTACAAACATACAATCTTAAGTAACTGTAAGAAAGTTAGAGGAGGACTGAGGAATACAGTGGCTGGTCCATTTGAGCACATCAGGGCTGTCTTCAGGCAAGTTCGGGCTGGAGGAAAAATCAGTGAATAACGACATCAATTTGCTAGGATGTCTTTCAATCAGTCTATCAAGATCTTTAAGGCTCCTGATAAGGGCACCCTTTTGGCAAAGCCCAATATAGAAACTACTGTACTTTTTTAGTTGTCAGCAGATCATTCAGAAAAGCAAATCCATATTTATTTTCAGTTCTTTGGGGGAATACTCTCTGATGGAAATAGGTATATCTTTATAATGCACTCATATTTTAAAGTCTGTGAGCAGTTATAAAGAACCACAATAGTTAGTCCACTAATGGTAATTTGGTTTTCTCAGAAATTATGTGTTCTAGACTCTTTTGGCATTTTTGTTTCTATAGAAGATATGGGAGCTAAATAATACAATTTTATTTCACCTCACCTTCCCTCTGTTTGTGCCTCTGTTACTCACTTCTATCTCAGCAGACAATGCAGCTGGTAATCAGCTTCTGCCTTTTAACAGAACGTTCATCAGCATAAAATGGAATTCTGTGTTTCTTATTCCTGATGACTCCAAGTCAGTATCCAAGATGGTCCTGTTAAGGTTACAAAGTCAACTCTAAATGCTTGGCCTTTCAGCAATTTTTGTGGTGTTCCGAAATCTTTTTTTTTATTAAAATGCCTCAAGGATGACCATGCTATTACGAACAAACTCTTCAGTGGCAGGGACTAGCAATTAAAATAATTAAGATTTGAAGCTTCTGTATTTGCAGATAGTAGGTGAGAGTCACATCTAATTTTAACTCTCAGAGTACGCCTAAATTAATCACATTACACTAACCTCATTTGTATTTGAAAACTCTTCTGTGGACCTAATATCCTACAATGAGTCAGTGTTCTTCTTGGCTGGTGTCCACATGTGCAACATTTGGAACAGAAGGAGAAGGTGGCGTCCTCTGCAATAGGTGGTGCGTGAGCGTCCGAAGCATGGACTGGGATGACCCACACAGAGGAGGCTACTGTCCCTCTTCTGCTGTACTAGAAATGGGTTAGAGCCACAATGAAAAATTTAAGGGTTTGGGATTGTTTTTTTTTTTAATTTCTTGTCCAATATTTCAGTCTTTCTAGAATTATTTTGTAAATGGAGAAATAAATGCAATATCTTCCCAGGTATGAAGAGACACCATCTAAATTTCTGCTTGAATAAATATGGTAGAAATACTTGGCATATTATAGGCATATTTTCAGCTGGCAGAGGAGGGGAATGCATTCCTTTACAACCTGTGCCACTACCCGTGTTTTATTCTGTCCCAATGAATGCTTAGAATTCCTGCCACTCTACCCAGCAGCCTTTTAACATCTGGTTTCCAGTCACTGATAACACAATGCAAATTGATCAGAGCGCAATGCAGATGAACGCAGAACTTGTTAAATGAATTATCTCAAAAAAGAGTTGGTCGGTGGTAAATCATCATCACATGGAAGTTGTCCTACAAGGGTCCTCGGGGATTAACACTGGACTCAGTGTTATTCAACATTTTCACCCATGAGTTTAAACGTAAACATAAATCATTCTTGGAAAATTTGTGGGTGGCAGAAAGACTGGAGAATCAGTAAATAATAACGAGGACAACAGAGCCCTACATTGTGCTCTGAATTGCTGGTAAAATGAGATAATTCAAAAAATAACTAAAAAAACAACCTATGTTGCAACTCAGTCAAATGCAGAATTGTGTATGGAAGGAAAAGACCCAGGCCAGCTCAGCAGGGTGGGCATCTTGGTCTGGAAATACATTGACTGAGGAGGCAAACACAGGTACAATTCTGAAAAACAGCAACTGAAATCATATAAATAACCAAATGAGATACAGTATTTTGAATTTTTATATCTTTATTTGGCAATAAGGGCTTCCCAGGGAGGTGGTGGAATCTCCTTCTCTGGAGACATTCAAAACCCACCTGAACAAGTTCGTGTGCAACCTCCTCTGGGTGACCCTGCTCGGGCAGGGGGTTGGACTGGATGATCTCCAGAGGTCCTTCAAACCCCATGTGATTCTGTGATTCTGTAATAATGGGATGGATAAGAGAATACTTTCTCTGTTTCTGTTGTCCACAGTTAAAAGAGTACTGGTTTGCTGGGTTTTGTTTTTTAATCTGGAGATGAAGTAGAAAAGAGCCATAGAAGGATTCAAGGTTGGATAAAATGCCTCCAGTGAGAGACTTTGAGAGCCTGGTTTGTTCCATCTATCGAAAGGAAGATTGAGTGGTGACTCCACTGAGAGGTAACTGTGGATGTATAAGTACTCTCACGATGAGAAAACACAGGGTACTAAAGTGCTCTTTAATCAGGCAAAGAAAGGGATAACAAGAACTAATGGCTGGAAGCTGAACTAAGCCACATGTTAACCATGAGTGGTTAACCACTGGAACAAGTTATAAAACGGTAGGATCACTTCCCTATCTTTTAATGTCTGCAGATCAAGACAGATTCTCTTTCTGGAAGATGTGCTTTACCCAAACACAAGTTATTGGCTCCAGTACAGAACAACGGGATAAAATGTGAAGGCCCGTATTGGAAAGCCAACAGTGTAATATAATGACCTGTCCCGGTGTTAACCTCTATGAAAAATAATTCCCAGATGGTATTTCCATCATGCATCTCTCAAATGCCATTTGTTATGTCTAAGACCCATCCCTGTCCTGCTTCTGTCTGAGGTGATCTACGTTTTCAAGGAAGTTTTAAACACCCCTGTAGCAAAATCTCTTTCAAAAACATGTTCTAGAGAAGATGCATTAGAATGAAAGCAGGAATATGATGAAAAGCATTTCTAAAAATTAAAATGGCATGTCATAGTTGTAGTGGTCTTGTCATAATGGGTGAGCAGTTAAGGTATCATTACTTAGTCCATTGTCTGAGCAAGTAAGCAGTTCATAGCAGGGCTAGTTTTGTTTAAATAAAACCTCAGCCTAGCTTTATCTTTTCTAGTCTTTTCTGTCAGTAAATGGGTCACCTCCCTCTAACACAGCTGTGACAGGCTCAATAGTGTGGTTTCAGGGTATCATCTTTTCAGATGACAGAGTAAACACACTCATTTGCTATTCCAGGATGAATGAAAAAGAATTGTGGATCATCCTCCATAGATAATCAGAACTCTCTTTCTGTCTGGGATTGGAAAAAACATTAACTCCAAATCACAGAAATATAAAATGTCTTGATGCATGTGAAGAGAGCATCATCTAAATTTCAATTTGAACAAATATTGCAGATATACTTGACATACTGTAGAAAGGCTTTCAGCTGATGGGTGAGGGACATGCACTCCTTTACAACCGGGGCAACTACTGATGCATTGTGGAGCTGCTGGATTGAAGGATTAGGCAAAAGAGTAGGGCTATTCTGCCAGATACAAAGAAGGTTTAAGCCACTGGTAAATTAGCAGCAACGGGTAAGGTAATAGCATCAGTATGTGATATGTGTTTCCCAAAGAGGAGATAACAGAAGAGAATAGAAGTAATCAACTACAGACTTGTGATTATTCATAAATATTGTGAAGACCAAGAAAGGCATTTTTTCCTTACAATGAATCAAATACAGGCACGGTTTTAATGCAGAAGTTGATCAACTTTAACAATATTGATTCAGAAAGTATCAGTGTTAGAGCCAACTTGCAATCAGTGAAGTAGTGCAAAGCTGTCCTAACTCCATCCATGATTTGACTTAGTTCTGTAGCTTATCATAGTTTAAACCTACAATGTTTTTGACCTATAATATATCAGGTTTTAATCTATTCTTTCTCATATGGGATAAAATCATATCCACCAAGGCCATAGAAGCCAGAATTTTATAAATATTAGGGGAAAGGGGAGGAGACCTGGAGGAATATGAATGGCATAAACCAAAATGTAAAAACAATTATAAAGGACCACATAATATCTGTTACAACATATACTGACCAGGGTGTTTAACTTGGCCCCAGGTGCTGGTTCCCTTCAGCTTCCAAGCAAACTGCACTTGGGTAGAATGTGACCATTGTCACTGGATCTTCAGGCTGAAATGCAGACCTAGATATCTTTTCTCCTCGTTTTCTTTGTCCAGGAGATATCACTGTTGAGTGGCCCTTGCACAGTAACAGAAAATTCCCAACCTTTTTGTTCCTTGAGGGTGATATCCCCAGGGCTTCACCCAACCGAAGTGTCCCTGTCTAACCCTTTCTGGCCAATGTGATGGAAAAATAAGGAACAATAAGCAGCCTGGCCTCTGCATCTTGGATTTTCTTTTAAAAAAAATTGAAGAACAGTTCTTTGAAAGCTTAAAAGATTTTGCAACACCCTGTTCTGCATTTGGTTCTCCTCTCAGCTGTCTGAATATCACAAGCACCTCAGGAGGTTGAGCTCCACCAGTGTTGCTCTCTCCTGTGACTTTTTCATACTTGTGGCGCTCTGTCCTTCAGCAGACGTGGGTTTTATGAACCTTTGGGTTACCCACATTTAAGAAAGTGGTTCTACATAATTATTTTTGGGGTGGTGGAAGGGGAAAGGATAGCAAACCGGAGTCAACCTGCCCCTGCTCCAGACATCGGACATCATTCACTGCCACATTGGTTGGGTGGATTATACCACTGCTTTGGGGGCCATGGTCTTAGCCAAATCAGTAAAGCTATCCCAGTTATTAAAATTAACCTAAAAAATTACACATATATAAGAAGGAACAATCAGTAAAAGGGCTTAATATTTGGAAATGGTAGCCATCCATAAGTCAAATTTCTTTGGGCAACAAATATAATGAGTATATTTCACTGCTATAAAGCAGGAGAGCTGATTCTCTGTGCAGTAGAGGAGGCTCAGTTGTTAAATCTAGGTAGGGAATGAAGTACACTTGTCAGATGACAGCAGATACCACTTTCTTTGTGATAGAAACGTATTCCCAGATAGAGCTGTCAATTTAGTAGATGCTGAATTGGTGCCGTGATCAAGATGAATGCTTGTTTCTTAATAAAACCTTGTGTTGGGTAAGTAAAGCAGTGGCCTTCACCTCAGGCACTTCATTAACTGAACAACCAACTGATAATGGACCGTTGCATCATTATTGCTTAAATAATGATGTTATACTGAGTGAATGTAAAGTAGTGTTTGGATATAGGAGTATACTTATGTCCAGAAATAACTTAGTACTTATTTGCTATATGCAAAGGTTTTGTTATTTGCAAACCAGTATTTTAGGGATATTTCTACCTGCTGATTTTCTGGTTTCCATTGGGCGTTTCTCAGTAGATTTAATCCTTATATAATCAGTCAGGTTTTGTCTTCTCCTGTCCAACATTCCACACAATTTTGGTGATATGCAGGCCTGGTTTGATTGAATTGCCTTCCCTAGGTCACACTTTCACATTTTACGTATAATTCTTCCTTTACAGTGGAACCCCTCTAATCTATCTTAACTTCACTGCAGAACCACACGGGGAACTACCAGTTACACAGGGTAATTAGCACAAGAATTGAAACACTGAAAAAACGGCTTAAACAAGAGACAAATATGACTTCTGCTGAAAGGAAGTCTATAAGATTGGAGAATCACTAGTGGAATTCCGCAGAGGCTGGTCTTAGGACCACTGTTATTTGATATCTCCATTAATGGCTCTGATACAAATACTGGGAGTGTGTTAATGAAATTTTTCTGATGACAAAAACTTTGGCGGAGTTGCCAATACCAGGGAGAACTGGAATATCATACAGGAAGAATTAGATGACCTTGACGACTGTAGTAATAGAAGCAAGATGAAATTTAATAGTACAAAGTGTAAGGTCATGCACTCGGGGACTAATAACGAGAATTTCTGCTATAAGCTGGGAGCTCATCAGTTGAAAATAGTACAGGAGGAGAAAGACTCAGGTTTAATCAGTCAATCACATGATGATTATCACTACCAGTGTGAAGCTGCCATGAAAAAGGAAAGTGTAATCCTAGGATGAGCTGGGGTGTTTTCTAGTACTGGTCGAGAGTACCACTTGCACAAGGTCTTGGCAAGACCGCCTCTGGAATAGCACGTACAATTCTGCTGCAAGACAATTGCATTCAAACCAGAAGTGCTTGAGAGAGACAGAAAAGAGGTGTTAAGAAGCTCAGGCGACACCTGAAAAGCACCTTAACTTCTTTAGCTTAGCAAAATGGAAGCTGAGAGAATACAGATGTGCTTTGTAATTACACCGTACAGCAGGAGGAGAGCCATCTATGCTAAAGAAGAATGAAAACAAAGTAAACCTAAATGAATTAACGTGGAAATTTTCAGAATATATATATGTATGAGGAGTGCAAAGTTCTGCAACAACACTAACAAGAACTAAAAAACTAAAAACTATCTGTGTTTGACATCAAGCTCAGATTTACAAAGACATTACATGTTGAATTTCACTCTAATAGTCAGGGATTTCTTCGTTTCCTACTGCCCTAAATCTTAAATGCCTATTGCCAGAAATGTTTGCTGTTAACGCCTCCCTTTAAACAGAAACTAATAAAACGGATGGCTCAAATCCATTGCCAGTCCCATCATGCTCTGTTGAAGGGTTTCGGTTAAACTTTTTTAAACCGCAGTTCAGTGGGAATGATTGATGCTGACAGCCACGTTCAGTTAATATCCTGCAGTATACAAGTATTTTCAGCCAATGGAAAAGTGATTTAGCAAATGTGTAAGTAACATTTTAGGTGAATTTATTTGTAGAGATATCGCGAAGAAGACATCGGTAATAGCAAAATATGCATTTTTTTAAAAACCCTATGCCTTCAGCCAAGTGTTTGCAATCCAAATTTCTTATAAACACTGAAGAAATCAAGTCCTAGATAATATGAAAAATTCTCTGATATTTTCCTCTTGGTAGCTGTGAGGATGATCAGTGATGCACCTATGCAAAGCGTAACAATTTCAAGGTGCACTATAACCACAGAAAGAATTTCGCACCCAGGCTATAAGGAGAATATCCTACAATAACTCCCTCTCTTTCTAGCAGGGCATGAATGAATGAAGCAGAGATGGCTTTGAACACACTTTGCCCAATGGACTCAGTTGGACTGGCACTAAGTGGCAGGAAAACAGTGACATATTTGTACTATTGCTTTAGGCATGTTCCAACAACCTAATTTATTTAAATCAGATGTATTTCCTCAATTTTGGCTTTAAAAAACAACAGCCTGACAGTTTGATATCTTGGATGCAGGGAAGACTTCATTGCCACAGAAAAGATCTAGGTTTTGGAAGCAACACAAAATTCTTGCTCCTGGGACAGTGCCTCATGTCATGCCAAAAAACGAAGTATTCAAACCAGCGGAATTCAGAGTTTTTCAATACTATTATGAGAACAATCTTTGTGCTTATGACCATAGGAATAGGGAGGGTGTGGAAAAGCAAGTAAGCCAACAAAAGGGAAAATAAATGTAAAAGCAGAGCTAAATTTCAGCCCTGCATAAAGGAATAATGAAAATTAAAAGGCCCTGCTCTGAAGGGGGAAGAGTCCACTTGGACATCCTTTGTTTGGAAACGGTAGATGAGAGGATCTGAAACACAATGTGTGTAAAGACACCTCCTCAGACACACACATTTTCTTTAAATGCTCAACCGTTAAACTACAGATTTAACTGTAATATATAAAGACATTTTTACATTAGATTTATGAGGAAATATGCAGTATGGAAAACATGCAGAAAGGACACAGTATAATGATTTTCAAAGAAACCATGGGAGATGTACAAGAGGTCCACTTAACAGCATTTTTCTTTTTGAAGTACAAATGCAGTATGGACTTCCTAGTGAAGTACTTTTTTTAAGCCGTTGCTGTGTTTTTCTCATTAAGGAGAGCACTCTTAGTCCTGAATTCCTATATTCAGGTAGATCTTGGGAAAATAAATATAATTAGGATATTTCTTTTTCTTCATGGTTTATATTAACTTTTTTTTTTTTAGGGAAATATACTTGTATGATAATAGAATAATTGCATTCTGTGTCACCTCTGTTGTCCTGTCTTTTCTGCTACTATTGGACTGCGTATTTTTAGACTGTGAGAAGAAGTGAAAATATATATAGCAAGCAATTAAGACCTAGAATTTTCAAGCTGTCATGGCAGATTATAGATGAAATTGTATCTTAGTTGAATCTTACCAGTATATAATGTCATTTCTCCGTAGTCCATCTGCCTATAATCCACTGTAAAAAGTAAATAAAGACCTTGAGCAATTTTTTCTCAGCTTTAGTCTGTCACCTCACTGTTAGAGAACGCAGAGTCAGGAATACAGTAGGTGGTTTGGAAGCATGAGCATCCTTTCCTACGTTTTATCTTTTAGGCCAAGAGTCAAACTGGTCAGACTGGCAGAAATCAGCCAAGTGGAAGCCCCCTGTGCCACCAGTGACAAAGGTAACAAAAGAATTGGGCTTAAAATTGAATGAGTTTACTTATATCCCAGCAAATGAAGAACTCAGCAGTGCTGGGAGAAGGAGAAGCCAAGAGACTGTCCAGGAAGTCTCACTCCAGAAAAATAGAGAGCCAACAAAGCTACGCTGCTGGACAAAAGAAGCCTAGGAAAAAAAAAAAAAACAAACATCAGGAAAGAAAGAAAATAAAGGAAGCTTCTGAAACGTAAAACATCAGATTTTTTTGAGAGCACTCCAAACGCAGACTGAGGTGCAAAACAAAACAATTGGTGCCACCAGTGACAATGGTGACAACAGAATTAGGCTTAAAATTGAACGAGTTTACTTATACCCTAGAAAATGAAGAACTCAGCAGTGCTGGGAGAAGGAGAAGCCAAGAGACTGTCCAGGAAGTCTCACTCCAGAAAAATAGAGAGCCAACAAAGCTACGCTGCTGGACAAAAGAAGCCTAGGAAAAAAAAAAAAAACAAACATCAGGAAAGAAAGAAAATAAAGGAAGCTTCTGAAACGTAAAACATCAGATTTTTTTGAGAGCACTCCAAACGCAGACTGAGGTGCAAAACAAAACAATAAAAAAGCACTTGAAGAAATTATAGAATTCTCAGAATCAGGCAGGCAATGAGAGAGCAATTTGTGTATGTATATATATATATAAAATATATATATAAAATTCAGTACCACCTAATTCTAAGAACAGAGATGTCTGTTTGTCATGGTTTGGGCTGGACTGGCCACTGAGATTAATGTTTTAGACTGACAGATACTCATTTTGTTCACATCCTGGGTCTTAACAGGCAACAATAACATCATTTTTAAAAACAGAAGAAGTGACTGTGACCAGAAGCCCTAATCCCACTCTGACTATAGAGTTTTCCAAGATATAAATTAAAGATGACAGCGATGCAGCTTAAAATTTTAATTTATTTGTAATTAATACTTTGGGAAGTTTTTAATATTCGTTGCTTTGACACCTCCATTTGAAAACCATGGACATGTTACCAGTGTTGTAAAAAAGTCAAAAATAAATAAATCTTTCTCCGATTGTGTTGTTAAAGTTACGTCACCAATGCAAAAATTGATGGTTGTGTTACTTTTCAATGGTTTACAGTGATTGCTCTGAATGACTACGTCAGTTTAGTGGCACAGTATAATAAACTCTGCTCTACAATTGTTTTTTCATGATAGTCTAAGAAAACATCCGTGCATCACTGCAGACCAGTTCATCCTACGCAACCTTTACAAATGTCTTCTGGCAAAAGTGGGAATGTTTTTATACGAAAGCCATTGGATTTGGTTCATATGAAGATAGCTGTGATCTTGTGGTTAGGATACAGTTCTAAATTAAAAGAAGCTTATTTTTCTCCCTCATTCCGGTACTATCCTCTTATATGACTTTGACTAAGACATGTAAATCTACTTTTTTAAGTGAGATGGGATGCAATTCAGAATGCCTCCTGGCAAAATTTCAGCAAGAAAATAAAAAAAAAAGAAGATACATCAGAAAGGAACATATCTAAAAAAATTACATTCGTGTCTCAGAATTGTTTTTCTTTCCAAAAAGGAATTATTATGTTTACTTTGTCTTTATAACTGAAGCTCTGGAGTGTTATAAATGCAAAAAGTAATATGTACATTCTCAAAATTATTAATTTTCACCAGCTTCTTTTTTGAAAAAAAAACTACACTTCACCCATTTTAATTTATTCAGGAAACAGTTCTAGACATTAATTTGATTTATATTGTACAAATACTTGATATAAGTTCCAGTTTAGAAAATATTATCTCTATACTAAGTGAATTGAGCAAAGAAGCATTAAAATGGCCAACTTATTGGCAGACATTGGTCCACATTTAGACAAACAATAGACTTGTCATCTACAAAAGAAAGAAATTTCAGTACAGCATTTAAAAACGTACATAGGAACGTATCAGTAGCTGAAATTGCAGATCTTTCAAACCTATTAACATTTTACTAAGTTTGACCTTATAAAAGAAAAATTTAGGGTACATTCTAAGTACCCAGCTTTTATTTCTTGTATATCTTAACAAGCATTATTAAGGTTGCTGTGGTAACTTGTCAGTTTTTCCTTAATAGTCATATAAAGCTTTCCTTAATGGCCAGCATGAATTAGACCTTCCCGTGGGCAACTTGAACTCAAGTACGGACTTTTATTAAGGGTTTTTTAATTGAATGAACAATTTTAATTTTTTAAAAAGAGTAGCTGTTTTTCTTCACATTCTTTCCCCCATTTAGCTTCTCTGATCCTGAGGTGGCACTTAAGGGCATAATTAGTAAACATTTGGGGCTAATGCCCAAATATTACATTCAAAGCCATGATTATATTTTCCTTTTTATCTAAGTTTTAATTTTGCTTTCATGATTATGAAGACTGTGAGAGACCTTCAAGTCTTGAACTTTTTCAGAAATATCTGATGATAACAAAATAATCGTATGTTTTAGCAACAGAAAATGAAGGCATGCTAGTACAAAACTAAGAACTATGGGGGACATGAATAAGATTGTGTTCGACTGTTGTTAAGATGGTAATGAATTTATTTGTAAACTGTATCAAGCTGATGAGTAAAATCTCAGTTTCTGCTTTCAACAGTAATACCTGGTTTCAGCATCCTGTCTGATCATTGCAAACCACAATCTACGGTACAGCATCTGGGAATCAGTGGGAGAAAAAAATATATCAGGAAAGAGGGCATCTCACAAATCAACCACCCAAACTATCATCTCCCTCATATTTCCAGGTAATTTCAAGAGCAGCAGAACCAAATAAGTCCATTCATCTCTGCATTTGCATCTCAAAGCAGAGAACCCACTCAGTGAAGACATCATTGAAAACAATAATAGCAATAATAGAAAACATTTTTGTTTTGCTTGGCTAGTCAGAGTACTCTGAGAACATTATCTGCACCAACTGCTCCTCAGCACCACGGATGATCCACTGTGTATGTGTTGTTTATGATAATGACGAAACAGAAGCAGAGTTGAAATAGCCAATCTCGTCCTTCATATAAGCGATGGAGACAGCTGAAGTTCATAGCAGTTGATTTTCTATTTGGCCATTAAACTGTGGGACAATACAAAAACTACCGCTGAACATGGTAAGAAGTGACAGCATTTCCTGAGTCAAAAATGAACAAACCAGTGTGGTTTGGTAAATCCTGTATAGTTGGTGCTGCTCTCTGTTAAATGAGAGAAAAACTGGAGGTTTTTTGGCTACTAAGAAAAAGCTACTGTTTGTGAAAGAGATCACATCTCAACTCCAATTTAATGTAAATCACCTCTAATCTAATAGAGACCGAGACAACAAAGGGAGCCCTGTGGTTGGTGTCTAGTACTGGCTGCCTGATCAAGGGGAACCTAAAGACAAAGCCTTCTCACTCAACTCTGGGAGGCATCATGCTCGCAGGCTCTCATCCTTCTGGGGGACTTCAACCTGCCCAACATCTGCTAGGAAAGTAGCACAGCAAGCTGTAGGCCATCCAGGAAACTCCTGGAGCACACTGAGGGTAAGTTCTTAAGCCTTAGTAACTTCTTAATAGAGACCTGTACCAAAGGGGATGTGATGCTGGACCTGATGGTCACCGATACAAGTGAGCTCATTGGTGACCACAAGATTGGAGGCAACCTGGGCTGCATGGATCATGTACACATCATGGCACTGGTGGACTTGAATCCTCACCAACTTCTTTACATTCAGTGACATGTTGTGTGAGCAAAAACAAGGGCACTAAATATAAATTTCCCAAAGGTCAACACTGCAACTCTTACACCTTATGGGAAAAATGTTGATTATCTTTTTTAGCTTGTCTTGTAGAATAAATTTAAGAAATATAATTCCTTACTGCTGCCTAATAAATAAGAGGACAGCTTTCCTGAGGAGGACTCAACTGGAGGGCTTTCCTGGAGCTTGGTGACACGAGGAAATTCACAGCTCCACAAGAGATAGCTGCCAGTGGTGTGTAAAAGCAGAAGGCACCCTGGGACAAGGTGGAGGAGAAAAGGGAAGGAAGAGGAAGAAGGGAAGGAATTGGGGTATTCTGCAAATTCAGAGAATGTTTGGAACAACTTGAGAGCCTCCGTGTGCCGCTAAGACTCTCAAAAGAACATCCATTTATTCCACTATATTATCAGCACATGTGCTCATGCTTCTATAGCTTCCTATTAATTCAGTGGACTTCTAAATATTGACATAGAAATATATATATAAAATTCAAAGGTAAATTATCGCCTTTGTTTTCAAATTGCTTGGGCATAACATCATAAATATTGTTTATAGCATTATTTCTTTAAAAGTCATCGCATCAGCTTCTGCCCAGTCTTACTGTAGCTTCTTCAAGTCTACCTTTTCCTTGAAATCTCATTTTAAAATAATGTTTATATTAATGGCCTATTAATACACTGTCATTTAAAATAAGTTTAAATTATTAAAAATAAGACCAAGCTTAAACCATTGTTCTGAAAAAAAAATGTTTCATTTATTTCATTCCTTGTGGCTATTTAAGTTAAAAATGTATAGTTAGAGGGTAAATTGCAAATACAGTGGTCTGTTTTGTCATTATGATCAAAACCATACCAAAATTTGTGTGCAAAGGTAGGAAATAAGTAATCAATATTGAATGGGAGAAAAGGTAGTTCTGAAATTATACTCTCCTTAAAATTTCCTTTGAAAGCATAATCTCCTTAATCATTATATGTTTTGCATGATTATTTTTTTTTAAACGGTGTAAGAGATATTGATATTGAAGTCTGACACTTCAGTGTAGAGTATCAAATGGATGACCATTTATACAAAAAGCAATGGAAAAATGCTCAGAAGTTATTCTTAGTGTTTAACTTACAAGTATAAATATAGTTGCTGGGTTTCTGTGAATTTCAAACTGAAACAGGTTCAAGCTGAACCTATTTGATAAACCTAAAAAAGTGTGAGGGAAGAAGGAAAAAAGGACAAAGAAAGCTCAGGACCATAATTAGGACATGCAAAAAGAAATAATTCAGTGCTAGCTTTGGGTTCAGTCCCTGCCACCGTTACCTCTGCAGAAATCAGTGGAACCAGACTTGGGTATGAATAAAAGTAACGTATAGTATAAAAAACAAGATCAAAATATTTTTTTTTAACCTTACTGAAATCACAGCCTATTGACTCAAACAGTGAACATCTAATGTGCTTTGAGAGTTGCTCAGCACTGCCAAATATACCATCCAAGCGCGCCTTTTTGGCAGGACTGTACGCAGCTTGTATTTATTAGATAGGCAGCTATTTGAGTTGATTAGCTACAAACATTTCATGAAAAAGAAATAGTTGCTCATTCACTATAAATACATGTAGTTTTCTTCACCGCTTGCTGACTCAGCTTCACTTGTGGTCTGAAGGATGAAGTCATATGGGTTTTTCATATTCTTGTTTTAATTTGGAAGGTTGGGAGGGACCAGAGCAGCGGTCCGTTGGAGCTCGTCTGTGTTCTGCTGTACCACTCCAAGGACCAAGGCTGGAGAATCCTTCTGTTGGTACAGCAGAGCGAAGAATTCACCACCAGACCATCTTTTGGAGGCTTAGGGAAGGAGGAGACAGAACGATACCCAACGTGCTGACTACATACAGCTGGCAAACAGCTTAGGGGCTGGTGCCAAATTGTACACGTAGACCTGCACCCGGATCAGGACTTCTTAGCAGAGACTGGGAAGTGGGGTGGCTCCTTGACTATCTCTCCCCAAGCAACCTATGGAAACTGGGCTTATCAGAGCTTTTTCCTGAGATTTTTTTTAATCCAGCAGAACCCAATGTGTACTTGAGGAGAGCTCTTTGAATGCTGGGCATCTCCAAGTAGCAGAAATTACAACTGACATAACTTTTTACTGAAGCAGTTAAAAGATCATGGTCCTGATTTTCATACTGACAGTGGGACCATAACTGTTTTACTGCTTTCTTTTTCAGCTCACTAATATCCCCAGGTAGTGTTCTGATCTGGGATGGAGTTAGAACACAGCCATGGCCTGGAAGTAATGAGAAGGAAAGAGAGAATTGCTTGGCCCCCTGCACCAAGCTAATGAGTCCATCCTTCCAACAATCTTTCTCTTTACAGAGGGAAGTTTAGTTTTATTACTGCCCCTTTTGCTTCTTCAGGATGTGTACTTGGAAGGGTTCCTACTTCCACTCTTCTGGCTGCCCTCCATGCTGCTTTAAAATAATAATTGCAGACCTCGTTCTCCTCTTGATGGACTCCGAATACAACTTGAGTGTGTGTAGCTTGATACACACGTTGCTTTCTTTAAGATCCCACCTGATTTTTGACACAACAGCTTATAGTAACACTGCCTCGTATGAATGACTATGGGAAACAACTGGCAAGAGACCCGGGGGGAAAAAAGCTCTGCCCTTGGAGAAAGTGCCAGTTAGTGCCAGTTATACAGATTTAGAGGGACGGGCACTGCCACAGTACCAGCCACAGGGCAAGAATTTTTACAGCTCACATGTGAAGAAAGAACACTCTCACAAAGAGGATTATACATGTAATAGGGTGCATCAGACATGTAAGAGAAAACCAAACATATCAAACTCTGGAGCCATCTAATGCCGTGTGAAAAATGGGGCTTGGTCTAAAGTTTGTTTGAAGAAAGAACACTCTCAAAAGGGGATTATACATGTAAAAGGTTGCATCAGACATGTAGGAGAAAACCAAACACATCAAACTCTGGAGCCATCTAATGCCATGTGAAAAATGGGGCTTGGTCTAAAGTTTGTCCTTGTTGTGTGCTGAAATGCCGTTACTTGGAAAGCTGTCCTCATTTCCCTACCTTCAGAGAACTCCTTCCAGATAAATATTTAATAGTATAGACTTTGCTATAATTAACAGATTAACATGTGCAGAATTTGCTGAGGAGGATTTCATGGAATAAGATCAAATAATAGCAAATGCCAGCGCGTATCACCCACACACGTGCTTCATTTGGGATCTGCTGAAGGAAAGGCATATGCAGGGAACAAAACAAGGTACCCTTGATATTTAACAATCCAGTTGCTGTCAGCAGGATGCTAGGAAGGTAATAGAAGTAACCCTTAACCCAAAATAAGATTTTGCAAGTAGTGAGAGCTCTGAAAAAGTGTATATATACATTTGGTAATAAAGTTTTGGAAGATGATGTATAACTTTTATCAGACATGCAGAAGCAACCTACGTATAAAAATAAGAATTTGAAGGTACAAACAGCTGAATACCAGCAAAAAAAAAAAGAAAAAAGAAAAAGACAGATGTATCAGACATGCAGAAGCAACCTAGGTATAAAAATAAGAATTCGAAGGTACAAACAGCTGAGTACCAGCAAAAAAAAAAAAGACAGATTGCAAAAATGAAGAACTGGGAGGAGAACATTACAAGAGAGAGAAGGGTTTAACCTCTGTTGGTGTGCCACAGAATTGTCTGACCCAGGAAAGAATGGCTGGATTTTTAAATGACCAGTTTTTATGAATGACTCGAAAACACCCTTTTGAAGTGAGGGAGGACATCTCAGCACAAAGAGACTCCTCTTGTTGTCACTTCCCAGTGGAAACTGCTGCAAATCCCCTCTCTGTTGACCCACAGCAACAACTGGCGAGGGTGTATGCACAGGCAGCCGGAGACTGTCACTAGGACTGTTAAAATGGAAAAAATTTCGCTTATATGGCAGTTGATAGGGTATCCAGCTACTGCACAAGCAAGTCATTAGCGCTGTATTTTAACAAAATGAGATTGTAATTAGGTGCCTTTGATTCTAACGGCAGAATGAGTTGCACATTTCTGGCTGCCGTTCCCAAGGCGTGACACCAGAGCAATCAGCCATAGACTGACACAGACTCACAGCTCCTCCCTGGGCAGGACGAGACTCTCAGTCATCAGCCAGCAATAAATATCTCCACCAGGGCTGATAAGATTTCTCAGGCACGTATAGTACTTTTTTTTTGTTTGTTTTGTTCCTGTTGTTCAGTTCCACGAGCTGTCTCTGGGTTGAAGGAGGGTCTGGATGGCTGTTGACTTGTGGCTGCTTTGCCTTCACAGAATCACAGAATCTTCTAGGTTGGAAGGGACCTTAAAGATCATCTTGTCCAACCGTCAACCTAACTGACAAAAATAGACACCCACACAACAAACAAGGAGCATCATCACTAAACCAGACCTCCCAGCACTACATCAACCTGTCTTTTGAACACCTCCAGGGGTGGGGCCTCAACCACCTCCCTGGGCAGCCCATTCCAATGGCTGAGAACCCTTTCAGTGAAAAAATTTTTCCTAATATCCAGCCTGAACCTCCCCTGGGGCAACTTGAGGCCATTTCCTCTTGTCCTGTCGCCTGTGACTTGAGAAAAGAGACCGACCCCCATCTCTCTACACCCTCTTTCAGGTAGTTGTAGAGAGCAATAAGGTCTCCCCTCAGCCTCCTCTTCTCCTGCCTTGGTAGGAATTGAGAGCGTTCCTTTGGGCCAGCTGTCCAGAATGGAATGGGACCAGCAGAATGGCTTCCCTTCACTCCACAGTGTGGGTAGACTGTCCAGAATGTCCCCCAAACCCCAATTCCCCCCCTGTTAATGTCACCCTATGGGTCGTTAGTTGCAGAAAAATAGAGTAATTTTCTTCCCTACGCTGGGCTGTGGGACTGGGAAACCCTAAAGTTCTGTAATTTAGCTCCAAGTTACCTGTACAGCCCTTTCTCTTGGGACCTGAGCCCAGTGACTTCACCAAGAACCCTGTGCTTAAAGTAATTACAGAATCGGGTCCAGAATCTGGAACTACACATCCCAAAATGGAGATTAATGACTCCATTCAACAGCCATTCCCCAAAATAAGGGGTATTACCATAGGACGTCGCAAATGATGTGTGAAATTAGACACCTTTGCCGATTGGCAGTGCACAAAGAGGATAAAGAGAATGACATGTAATTATTACTGTGCTATTAGCTGTGATATTCAACCTATACAAAGACAGAAAAGTCCAATGAATTCAAAAGCCTTAGATTTGTTTAAAAAAGAATACAGTGCTTGGAGACTTCTTTATAGCAAACTTCACCAGAACTTTCTTCTGCAAGGGAAAAGGGTCCAAAAAAAAGAAAGGGAAACATTTTAAATTAGCCTCCTCCTCTCAAAGCTCATCTCCTCCTTTCCTTTCACTTGGAAAAAGTCAAGCACCTTTCAAGCACATTCCCAAATTCCCTTAAATATTTGGGGATGGGAAAAGAGGACTAAGACATTAGAAATGTTTTGGGATGACTGTGGTTGTACCTTTATCTGTCAGGATAAGAGCTGTAATGCTGTCTCATGTGCAGACAGAAATGAACACAAGGTATGTCTGCCAAACCACAGATTAAGAATTAGTTAAGAATCTTTTTTCCAATTTTATGACTTTTATGGTTTGTGGCAAATTATAGAGCGTACATTACACAATCTGAGAGATAAACTGTTAGCAAAACGTGTTAAAAAACAACTGAAGAAAGCTCAGGCAGCAGTGTTTGGCATCAGTTCTGTAAACTTCCCAGGGGTGATTTCAATAAATCCAGGAAGCCTCTATACATCTTGAGATGGATATGTCAGGGAAATCAGAATCTCTTCACTTCTGAAAGATGAACAGTATTATTTATATATTAAATGTTTTGAAAAGGTGAAATGAAGTTACATGTACAGAGAAAACTGAAGAATATTAATCCTGGACATTTTGTTTGCTACTTGGTCAACGGATTTTTTTTCACCTGTCTATGGGGTGCTTATCTTCTCTTTGTTTAGTTGATAAACGCATAATGCAAGTTTGTGAATACTGCATGATATTTTTATTAAGAAAAAAAAATATATTTACTACATAGCATCAACGATCACAATTTCAATTAAGAGCTGGCCAGCAGATCTTCAAAAGTTATGTTAAAAAGAATATTAACACTGAATTGTTTCTAATGGTATCCAGCAGGCATCAGCACTAGGCCCGACGCTATTCAATATTCCCAGCAGTGATCTGGAGGTGCAAACAGAAATTACCATGTTAAGGATCTGAGGATGACAGAAAGATTACTTAAGTAGTACATAGTGATGAGATCAAGGAAGAGGAGGTGTCTTTACAAGCTAGACCCATCAGAAAAATGAGCATTTTTAGGAGAGATGAATGCACGGTTATACATCAATACAAAGGAATTTCACCCCCAAAAAATGGGGTACAGTGCCTTGGAATGCCCTGACTCTGCAAGGATTTATGGGCCATAGTGGACCAGCAACTCAACACGAGTTCCCGCTGTGAAGCTGCATGAACAGAGCTAATGGAATCCTTGAATCCTGATGCAATTCTTGGAATAATTCCCATAGATCTGTTGTCCATATTTTAATGGGAATGGCGGAAAAAAAAATGGAGAGTTCACAAAATTGCATTCAAAATTAATTTGAGGGCAGGAGAAAATTATTTGCTGCTAAAGTATGAACTCAATCTGTTTGATTATCAAAAAGGAGGGCTGAGGGTGACTTGATTAAAGTTTATAGGTCATGGGAGAAAACCCTCCTATGCAAAGACTCTTTATCCTGAAGGGAGAATAACATAACAACCACCCCACCACCCCCACTGTCCCCCAAAAGAAAAAAAACAATAATAATTCTAGAAGCTGAACACTGACAAATCAGAAACAAAACGACTTTCTACTAATCAAAATAAATGTTGAAGTAATTTGCCCAAAAATGATGAATTCTGCCTATTGGCATATCTTCAAATCATGATACAAATTAGAATTTCACCAAATATTAGCTGTTCTTTAGTTAAATAATAATATTATTCAACTCGACACCCAATAAATCAAATAAATAAAATTTAAGGGCCTTTGACATACCAGCAAACTAGCTGATGCTGGATTTCAGAAATCCAAAGCAGAATAGAAAAAGGAAGAAATAAAATACAGAGAAATTAGAACGATCTCTTCAAAATTGCATTTTCTAAAGATCTGAGGCCTGATTTGGGGCTTTTGTTATAATTCTAAGGGAGGATCTCTGACTCTAGACCATATGCTCTACTGCGGTATGTATTGCATAACTATGGAAAATGTCTTAATGTAGGTATTTTTCATTCGCATAAAATTGTCTGTAAGAATTTATATCCCAGCTGGTATGATGTTATACAGAAACAATATCATGTGCTGTTCTGCAAGTTGTGCACATGTTTGGTTTCTGAGGCCAAAAATCAGGATGTGGTTTGAAGAAAAGTGGGAGGAGTCGACTAGTAAAAGTGTTATACCATATGACAACCTCAAAAAAAAAAAAAAAAAAAAAAGCATATCAGTTGGGAAAATATATAGCAGAAGCAGAGACTGCCTTTACTGCCATAACTAGTGATCTGCTGCACACATGTGCACATTCTCATACTGCTGGAGTTTTAAAAGAATAGTGTTGCAACCTGTTGTTTGCATACGCTCAACGTCCGTAACGATACGGCAAGACCACTGCCTTTTGTGATGTAACCTGACATGTCGTGCCAGGATAAATCGCTCCACTTTTCAATATATCAGCATTACACTAAATTATTAAGGATACAGAATGACTTCCATGTCTAGGCCAGGAGACAGGATGGCCATGCCATACTGCATGGAGGCCCGCTTGCAGGCTTGATCTTGATTTAAGAGAGGCTCCTGAGTAATTATCTGCTGAAGGGTAATCATCTGCAGGTCACCTCAGTGGATCAACACCTATAAATACTGAAAGGGCGGGTGTCAGGAGGATGGGGCCAGGCTTTTTTCAGTGGTGCCCAGGGACAGGACAAGAGGGAACGGGCACAAACTGGAACATGGGAAGGTCCACCTAAACATGAGGAGGAACTTGTTTCCTGTGAGGGTGGCAGAGCCCTGGCAGAGGCTGCCCAGAGAGGTGGTGGAGTCTCCTTCTCTGGAGACATTCAAACCCATCTGGACCTGTTCCTGTGCAACCTGCTCTGGGTGGACCTGCTTTGGCAGGGGGCTGGACTGGATGATCTCCAGAGGTTCCTTCCAAACCCCACCATTCTGTGATCCTGAGATTCTGTGATTTTAAAGATATCAGAATGATAGGTCTCATGATCTGGAAAATGCCCAACTTGTGAATGGTTTAACAGAGCTCTTCCTCAGGTGAGCCATGTGTCTGCTCAGGTCTGAAAATATTTTCCTGTTGGACCTCATATGGCCAAGTAGAAACATAATTTTTGATCCCTAAGTTAACATGTTAACATACTGGATCTCCCTGAGTATTTAACTTGGGTTAGAGATTCACAGTGGAGTGAAAGTATACAGCTTCAGTCTCAGTAAGTACATGTAATACATAAATTCAAAAAAAAACCACAAAAAACAAAAACAACTAAAACCAGCTTCAAAAGCAGTTTTATATAGGTGTACTCTTGATATATAAACCCATTGAAATATACTAGGAAAAATAGGTTTCTTGGGAAACTCACAACATTTGTAGCTCCCTGTTTGTTTCCTCCATTAATTTTTTGAAGTGTGTTGAAATTTTCAGGCTCCATATGGACACATTTAGTGACATTAATTTCTCTAGTATGTTCAATCAAGTTTTCAGTAGTTATTTTTTTTTAATTCTGTGTTTTCTGACTGTATGATTAATGTAAGTAAATAAGTAACCACCAGATGGAATGAAATTCTGCTTCCTGATCTTACGTAAGTACTGCAATTAAAATAACTTGAAATAGCAACATGAATAAACCATACACAAATTAGCCATTTTCACAATTCAAACGTAAGCCCAAAAGATGCCCCTATATATTAAAACCACTCTGGATTTAATTAAAGGCAGGAAAGCAGTTAATAAATGAAAGGTTATTCTCAAGGGTTAGTCTCAATTTTAATCTTTAATTTACTAACAATCCTAACACATCCCTTTATATCATATAGTAATTATGGTTCTCTGTTTTTTAGTAGAGCTTGGTATCTTTGGTGGAATCTGGAGAGCATGTGTCAGGGGTAAGACAGGCATTTCATCCACCTGCACCTCAGCTGGGAGCTGGTGCCTGCCACTGGGAAGAGACACCTTTGCCCCTTTACCGATAATCCAAAAAGCAAAATTTTGCATCCCTAATTTTGATGTTCTGATAAACTGTTTTGATCCTGTACTTGATTTGGTGATTTGATTAAACGCTGGAAGTTTCAAATGAGAATGGAACATTTTTTAATGTCTCTAACCCTATAAACTCGGACCTGTGTTCCAGGCTGGTTGTGGGAACACGAAGCTGCACATGGGTCAAGCCAGGGTATAGTTTAAGGTGTGCAAGACAAGAATCATAGAATCAAAGAATGGTCGCGGTTGGAAGGGACCTCTGGAGATCATCTAGTCCAACCCCCTGCCAGAGCAGGGTCACCCAGAGCAGGTCCCACAGGAACGTGTCCAGGTGGGTTTGAATGTCTCCAGAGAAGGAGATCCCCCCACCTCCCTGGGCAGCCTCTGCCAGGGCTCTGCCACCCTCACAGGAAAGAAGTTCCTCCTCATGTTCAGATGGAGCTTCCCATGTACCAGTTGGAACCGGTTCCTTCTTGTCCTGTCACTGGGCTCCACTGAAAAAAGCCTGGCCCCATCCTCCTGACACCCACCCTTTAAGTATTCATAGACATTAATCAGATCCCCCCTCAGTCTGCTCTTCTTCAGACTAAACAGACCCAAATCCCTCAGCCTTTCCTCATCAAAGAGATGTTCTAGTCCCCTCAGCATCTTTGTAGCCCTCCGCTGTCCCCTCTCCAGCAGTTCCGTGTCCTTCTTGAACTGGAGAGTCCAGAACTGGTCCCAGTGCTCCAGATGGGACCTCCCCAGGGCAGAGCAGAGGGGCAGGATGACCTCCCTCCACCTGCTGGCCACACTCTTCTTGATGCACCCCAGAAACCTCAGGTACTCACAGTCTCCTTGCACAGTCCACTTGCCCTGCAGTGACAACCCTCCACTCACCTTCATGTCACAGATCCTAGGACAGCCCTGAAATCCCCTGTTGCTAAAAGAGATGCATCAAGCAACCCAGGCTGATGGCAGGCCCGACAGCTCAGTTGGGGCACAGCTAAAGGATGGAGCAGGGGTCAGGAGACACACCACCCTGGGCATACTCCATGCTTTTTGTCATCAGTGCTGCCAGTGTAACCCATGGAGAGACTGTTTGCTTGTTGTATTTTACTTTTACGTAGGTTTTCCACAAGTTCCACTAATTTCCTGCTAATTTCTTTTCATGTAGCATGAAATATGCACAGCCATATGGCGACAGTTCTGTCACCAAAATTCTCTACAGGAGATTCATAACTATTTAAGTCGTGTTTTTTGGGGTTTTTTTTTAATCCTGCTCTTTTAAGAAATACTAATGAAATCAGCCTGCTTATTTAATGGAAAAATCCATGGCATTTGCATGTGGCTTTTCATACCATGGTATGCCCCAATCTGAATTGGTCTAAAGGTAAGGAACCCTCCAGTGTTATCTTTTAACAAACAGCCTTGAGATGTCAGCCAGACAGAGACATCCCTGAAAGGTGAGTAGCTGAAGCACAAAACACGGGCCATGTTAATGCTAAGTATGTTTTTGACAGAATTCTGCAGATCATAGGATCTCCTAAAGGAGGCTTTTTCATTCACAGCAACCCTCCTTTCTATCAGTCTCCGGAGAGCTCCATATTCCAGCAATTATACCAAAAATCAGTCCATTAAACAGTTAAAAACAAACAAAAAAAAAATCAAAAAACAAAACATACCCCACAAAAACTTAAAGTTGCCACCACCACCACCTTAAGCCACCAGCTCTTCCAGGATGTGTACCCCAAGCTAGTTTTTATCTTAAAAGCACAAGGTCCAACAGGCAATTTTTAAGCACACCACGAAAGACTATTCTGTTGCACTGTGAAACATCAAAGGACTGTACAACACCAGGCAGAAGCAGGTGTTGTCATCTTCTATTTACGTTTGGGGCAACTAAGACAGATAAAATGCCCCACACGCTTCTGCAATGGCAGCAAAGAACAGCCCCTGGAACGATTCTTTCCATCTACCCCAAACGCTGTGTCAGACAACTCTTTTTTCCCTGCCTGGTGATTTTCTTCATTATAAAATGCTTTTTCTTTTTTTCCTAGTTCCAATTATTTTTAAAGCAAATTAAGCAGTTTCTTTAGTTTTTTGTTTTGATGTTATCCTTATTGTTTCTGAGTTCCTCTTGCAATTTGGAAAATAAATACCTTTCCAGGCTGTATTCATTCATTTCTGTTGAATAACCTTGACTTCTTAGTTCTTCCTCTGTGAATGGAAAAAAGGAAAAAAAAAGTCATTACTTGTGCTGCCCGTTCACACATCTTGGTACACAGCAGTCTCACTGATGACTCTTCTGGACATTAGACTAATTGTCACTAAATTCAAGGGTCTAATTCAAGAAAACACATCTAAAATGGAAAAAAAAAACTGGTGCAACATTAAAACACACAGTTAAACATTTGCCTAAATTCATAACCAAGAGAATACAAAAATAGAGAGTTGGAAGCGTGATAAAACCGTAAAGGAGCAATCATTGCATGAATCAATGATTTTCCTTACAAAATGAACTCCAAAGTCATGGAATCATAGAATTGTCTGGGTTGGAAAGGACCTTTAAGATCATCTAGTCCAACAATCAATGAAACTCGACAAAAACAAAAAACCACATCACTAAACCATGTCACTGCTGTCCTAACGAAGGCCTAACAAATTAAAAGCCATTCTGCTTCAGTGTATAACAATCTTAAGGAGGGTCGAAGCTCTGCCTCAAAACCTCTGAGAGTCCCTTTAAGCAAACACTCATTGCAAGAAATGTCAGAAACATTCCATCTGCCATGTTCCTCTGGCCGGACAAAAAAACACATAGAAACTAAGCAAAATTAAAACAATCAGACTATTTCTGCCCCAAACTACGCCCCGTTTCTTTGCAGAGCCTTTGGAAACCTGAATGGTTTAAAGCGGTGGGTAACAAAGAGTGACCTCTGAGCAGCAGCTTCTGGGACTCGGACAGGTAAATAATTTCTTTCTTTGCTTCAAACTTGAAAATGAAGGCTGGGGTTTGCTCTGCCGCCGCTCACGGGGCTTTGCCTGACGGCACAGAGGTAGAGGCTTTGAGTAAAATGGAAATATCAGTTGCCGGGAGCATAATTGTGAGCAAATCCCGGGGAGCGAGGTCCCCGGTCCCGTTGTAGGTCGCCAGCTCCTCTTGGTACCTCACCCACCGGCGGGGGATGCTCAGCCCCACCATCTCTGTGCCCAACCACGGCTGGCAACAGGGCTGCCCAGATGTGTTCCCCCTGACTGCAGGCAGGAGAAGCTTCGAAGCACACACAGCCTGTTAAATTCCAGTAAATAAGTTACTGCGTATTTTAGAAGGAGCTTCTTACCACACAGCTCACAATTAGTGTGTCCATTTCGGCATTAAAAAGGTACCTAGGAAGAGAAAATGTGTGTATAAGTACAAAAAAAATATCAGAATAGAGCACTTAGACTGAATAATTAATACCGTTTTATGTTACGCAACCATATATTTTAATCATCAAAGATGACTAAGGCTACAAATTCATGTTTATTGACAAGGATGCATTTCTTAAGTCACCATTTAAAATGGATTTTTATGGCCGGTCTTAATAACCAAGAGGCAAAAATGTGTTGCACTACATGGGCATGCTGAAGACACAAGTTAAATGGCCAAGACTACTCTCTAACTCCCTAGGCAAAAAGGCAACAGAACTGAGATTGAGGCAGAACAAAGGAAGAACTATCCGATTCTCCCTGTATTTACCATCTTTAAATATAAGTAAAAGCACCAGTGAGTCTAAAAAAAACCCCAAAGTTAACGAGTTTGCCGGGCTCACAAGATACTATGAGTTTGGGTTATGAGTTTACATAACTAAGGAATGTCACAGGTCCAGTCCATAATTCTGATTTCAGCAGAAATACTACCAGGAAACATGTTTTACACCAAAAAGTAACATTTTCTCATCTCCTCTTTACCAGTGAGGTCACTTCCTTCTGTACGCAGGAGGAAGAAGATGTAGAACCACGAGGTTCTACCTGCTCTCAAATTTCTTCATGTTCTTACATAATTAATGGCACAACTGAAAAAATGCTTTAATTCAGCTTCCCTTCAAGAATGGTTTTCAGTAGTGTGCTTACAACTTCTAGCAGAAATATAGCCCAAAATGTTTTGCTGTCTTGAGGCATGTAGTAGTTATACACAAGAATGAGCTTCACACATCTTCCTACTCTACCACAGTTGCACCATGAAGTTTACTCAATGTTTCCTGAAATAAACACTTGTATCGTGACTCCCTGACCCACCTCCCTCAGGGTGGACCCCACTGATTGAAGTTGTAACTCAGCAAAGAGGCTCAGGATTGCACTCCTGAGCAGCTCAGGGAACATAAATTCTGGTACCAAGAGAAGCGATGAGAAGCTTAGGGCAAGATCAAAATTTGGATACATTTGGAAGAAAACTTATCAGCAAGGATCCAATTAAACACAGTTATATTTTGCTTCCCTGTGACTGTTTCACAAGTAGATGATTTTTATATTTGGAAAGTGACTCGCATCACTAAAGTAATGCCCAACTAGTCATAAGAACCGCATAGGGTGACTCCATCCAGTGTAAAGTGGCTTGTGATCACAACGTGCCTCAGGATGACTTCCACAGTGATTATTTGAAAGAAATGCCAAAAAAATCCACTAAAAAAATCAGTTCTTTAAATATTCCCAAAAGACTTCCTCCTGTGAAAGATGGAGAATACTAAGCAGTAATAACAAAACTTCTGTGAAACAAAAAAAGAAACTCCTCTTTTAGGGTTTTTGTACCTGGATAGGTTCCAGGATAGATTCAAATTCATAATTGAAAGATTTATTTGTTCAGAACTGAATATGTAAAACTCTTCAGAAGGGTGTGAAATTACCTTGCAGGCCTCAGCTTTCTCCTTTTTCGTTTTCATCACTCACTATAAAAGCCCTCCACGGTGGTCTGTTTATTCCCAAATGGACTGACCAGGAAGAAATAAGTTTACAGTGAATCCACTTTTTCTTTCTTTCTTTTTTTTTCTTTTTTCTAAGTTATCCTGCATATTGCTCCCGATTTGGACCAGGCACACTTTTATTTAGTACCCTCTCTACCGTATTCACATCTGTCAACAAAAAATGCACATCGCAGTCACACACCAAGGCACAAGTCACAAAACTCACAGAAAAAAAGTAAAAGAAATGATATTTATATGTCATTTCAATAGTCAGGGGAAAAGAAGTGTCCCAGTCCCTCTTTCTAAAAATAATGCTTCATACAGGTGTCATCTCTGTATTTCACTGGAGTTATCAAAAGGAAAAAAAAAAGTTGTCATTTATGGAAGTTGCTTCCTGCTATTGGAATAAAACGATCTGCTTTAAATCACAGTTCAGGCTGTCTGTACTTTCCTTCCATGAAAATCACTCTTACACGTAGGGAAATGGGAAAAAAAAAACCCAGTTATATTAACCCACCGCCAACCCAAGTGATGTACAGACACAGCACATGGAAACTCTCATGGTCACCCATTCCCAACAAAAACGGGTTGGAGGTATTTACTAGGGCTTAGAAAAAACAAAACGAGGAAGAAGAAAGCCAGCGACTCCTGCCACCCCCAGCAGTGACGCGCTGATGAATAACCCCACCGGATGGTCTTGTCAGGCATAGCTAATAGAGATGAAGAAGTCACTAATTAGGGCATTAATTCTGCGCTGCACCGCAGTTGCGATGCGGCCCCCCCCTTTCCATTGACAGGTGCAATACGTGGGGGCAAATTTCTTGGCATCAGCGGTCCCCCCTTCTGCATTTACATTGCTAAGCAACACCACTGCTTTGATTGACTTATGGACCGAGCCACACTCTCACCTCTTCCGTACGGAGAGGGAAGATTGATCCCGACTTCACTGCCTCAGTTTTACACAGACGGAGGTCCAATGAATTAAGTGCACTTACTCCTAATTTACAGTCGCGGAAGAGAAATCATTTTCTTGATCACCCTTCTGTTTAGAAAGCTCCAACTCTTTTGAATAAAACAAAGTTCCGCTGGTCTGGAGCTGGCGTGACAGTGAGGGGCACAGTTCCATGTATTTTTCCACGGGAAGATGGCAGCTGTCCTCGAAGTGTAATGCGAGTTAACTAGGCAAAGGTGATTGACTGATGCGGAGGTTAATTGCTTGTTGGCACGCTAGAAAGCCTATGCTAACAAGTGCTGCTTATAACTAACAAGTGCCAATTATTTCCTTATATTCTAGTACACATTATATTACGCTCGGCACTATCCAAACATCCAGAAAGATCCAGGCATCCCTGCCCTCATCTGATGAGTTAATGATTTAAGAAAACTCTGCCAGCTCCGGACAGAAAGGACTGGGTGTGTGTCTCTTAGCAGGGATGTACAATTCTTTATATCACATTATACCCCAGCGAGCCCTGGGTAAAGTCATCAAGGCACTGAACATAGAGTCATCATGGAGGTGCAAAGACTTGTCTGCTTGTAGACTTTGTTCTCCCTGTTGCTGGCCAAAAGCTTGTACCAACAGATATTGCTGATTATATTAGAAGCCAGTGAAGTCTTTAAAAGTGCTGATATTTTAATCCTGTTTCCACATCTGCATGTGGAAAAAAAAAAACCCCGAAATTTTCTATATATAATCAGTGATCACGCCTGACGAAACTTCCCACCTAATAGGTAGATTATTATGTAAAATATTGCCCAATGCTTGTATAATGCATTCACCTAGCTTGAAAATATGCTGACAGACCTAGAATGCAAAACATCATCCATTGTTAAATTGATATTAAATTCATAATTTCGTTCCTGAAGCATCAGTAAATACCAATTTTAATTGCGTTAATAAAACGTGAATTATGAAAGTAGAATTGTACTGACTAATACAGATTTTCACTATGATAATAATGATTTAAAATCAGATTAAAAAGTAACAGCTCCTAAAGAAAGAGGAAGTTAATGTACCAAAAATAATAGTACAAAGCCAGGCTGCCCCCCCCGCCCTCCACCTTAGAGAAGTCATCCACCTTGGAGCAGCTGGGATAAAACACAAGATTGACCTGAGTAGAGAGGCTACTGGTCTTTCAGGCTTTCTTTGCAAGAAATTTTAGGGTAAAACTGCGTGCTTGAGCTGCTACACCTTGTGTCATCTCATAGTAAACATATGCAAGGGCATCAGGGCATAGTATGTGAGGTGAAAGCCTTTGGAAGTGCATTAATTGTAAAAGTTTGGAATTACAACGTCCTCTTTCCCTTTTTTAACAGCGAAGATGTAGGATGCACCAAACACATCAAAAAAAGGTTAGAAGTGCCTGAGCTAGAGTGGGATCCCTCCTGGTTTGGCGGCGCAGAGGGTATTTCAGCACATCCCTACCCCAGGAATTCAAAATCAGGCAACACCAAGTTCTCTGAGCGCCCAGCTCGTTCACGGGCACCCAGAAGAGGGCTGGGCGAGGGGACCCTCAAAAAGGAAACGGCCGAAGAGAACCTAAAAATGTTAAAACTGCATTTGCAAATATTGCATCAGTATTCCTGGGCTGTTTTAGAATAGATATGTACATTTCTGTACCCATCAAACACTTAATAAAAGATAGCTCCTCTAGGCAATTTGCAAACTATAGTTTCATCTCGATATATGTCAGTGTAAATCAGGAACCTTCAGTTCTCAGTTTTTCTAAACAAGTCTGCCATAATCTCTCCTCGCCCTGCTTCCGTCAGACCCTCATAAATCTACCACATTGCTCTGTCTCCTCAGAATGCAGTCAAATTCGCAAATATTTTAAAGGAATAGTGAAATACACATAGAGCAAGTCTATCATCCTCGCAGGAGTTAGTAATTTCCTTCACTTGCAGTATATATTTCATTTTAACACATCTTTAATAGACACCAACTAATCATGTTTAAAGGCTACCTCTTTATTATTGCCCTTTATCCATAAACTGCTCTTTTAGCTGACCTTAATATATAAGGTGAAGATAGGCAATCGTTCCGTATAAATGCTTACATATATGATTTTGATTTTAGGCTATGTTAGGTAGAACTACTTTGGCTGGACGTAGTTAATATTTTCTTAATTTTCAAGGGCCTTTGTTGAACGTATATGTTTTTGTTCTAAACCACCTAATACTCTCAGAAATACCAATGACCTAAAATTCAGTACCTTCGGGTTTTTTTCTATATCCTGTATTTTATAAAAGAATAAAAACATAACAGCATTTATAATTTCAGATGTTTTAAGAATAAAATACTACATGAAATTTATAATATAAAAATTCCTTTTTCCTGGAATTACAGTTTTGTATTTATTGAATGCGTTCACAGGCTCCCTTAGGATGTGAAATGTATGGAAATATATGTGCATTACTAAAGAAAGAACTAAATTTATTCTTTCCCCACATCATGCTCTTCTTTGCAGTAGAGGTTTTTAATTCAACACAGAGCTAGAATGAGATGGAGCCAATTTCCTGGTCTATATGTGTGACAAATGCTAAAAGTGGCACAAGATTAACAAATTAGTTGATGTATATATCTTTAAAGATTTTTTTTACTATGTCCCAAATCAAAATGCATGCTTTATTTGAAATGAAGATTTCTCCAGAGTTAAGTATTAAACAGGACCGTATATATTCTTGTAATTTTAAGAGGGAACGATGGCACATATGACAACTAAAAAACTGCAACCTGAAAAAAAATTGCATAAGAAGGCTTTTATGGCACATCACTCTGATAATAACAACTTTTAGTGCTATAAATTGTGTATTTAGTGATTAAATCTGATATTTTAATGAGAAATTTGCTGTGGAAAAGTTAATTATTTCAGTACACGAGCATTTCTTTTATACATGAATATTGACAATGTATTAACTACCAAAATCTGAAATTCTTTCTTGTTAAGCCATGTGTCAGGTAGGTGCTTTTTTTTAAAGTGAGTATGGAGAGATCTACGTTATAGACATGTGTGTCATTATAGAAAGGTTTCTTTATGATGGTTTGAAATAAAAAGTATGGAACTTGACCTTTTTAGCTGACATAGTAATCACCTACTTGATGTAATCCAGATATCTAACACCAAACAATAAAAACATCTGTGACAACAAAACCATGTAAAGCTTGTGGAATTATTTCATTTTTAAAAAAACGATAGCAATATTTAATAATCAGATAAGCCTGGATTGGTTCTTCTTACACAAAAACTTTTGCGCTTTGCAAATGCTAGTTTTAAAGGGCTATTAACTTAGACGTGAAAGCTTTTTAAGCTCTCATGCATATGTTTTGGAGTTACCTCATTCATTCTGCTTTTAGGACCTTGTCATAGTCCACCTGTTTTGCTTTTGCTTAAATTACATCAAAATAATAGCTTGCTTTAGAGGGAAAAAAAAAAATATAAAAAATCCCTACATTTCTACTGACTGTATCCAAACACGATAATATGCTTAAAATTCAAGAGGAGCCATATTCAGGTTGCATGTCTCAGTCACCCAATCTCCCTCTCACATATCTGTTCATGTTGACAGACTATGTCATAATACATCAACAGAAAGATCAGCATAGAAGAACAAAAATTCATCGCCTGACAGCAAGAGGAAAACTGATTTCTACTATTAAATTAGCAAAAATATAGCAATACTTCACTACCAATAAGGACACCGCGGCTAAAAGCATTCACCGTATTATAATTCTGAATAAGCACTGGGAATTTTTTGTTTCAATAATCTTTAAACACTAAAAAAAAGGGGGGGGGGAAGAGGGTGGACTCCAGGATGCCTACGTCTTTACAAGTAAAGGATTGATTTCTGCCAAACTATGCCATTCTGCTTTGTTTCCGTTACTATTTTGAATATTATTCCTAAATATTCATTTAATTAGGGAGCACCGAGCGCTGGGTCTGTAGCATTCAATTCTGACAGAGGTTTTTCCTTGGGAGGTCAAGGAGACACGTGGAAAAGGCTGTGTATCAATAGAGCCCATCAGCTTCTTTGTACCCGAGAATTCCTACTCCTGTAAAAAAAGTCTTGTGACTCTCTCCTTGCTAGATATAATTTTAATATACCATATTGAGCAGTGGTGTTTCGCTCGGAATTTAACAATACCTGGAATAAATAATGTCTTTTGCAGCCTGGGGCAACATCTGCCACTTATGCATTAATTCTGCCCCTGTTTGAACACCCTACAACATATGCACTTCTCTTTTGTCTGTTATCCCGGAGTTGTGTTATTCCCAAATATTGACATCATCTACTTTTATCAGCACTAACTGCTCTGAAGCTTCCCAGCCTCATGCTCAGCTCTATTTCTCTCTATTGATTATCTTCCTCACTCCAGCAGGTAGCCAGCCAGCGAGGCTGTCCTGAGAAATAGCTTCCAATGACTTTATACGCACAATTTACACGGAATTGTTTAAAGAAGATATTAGCCTCAATACAAATCAGTGAACCTCATTTAGTCAATACTGCACAATTCAGCTGTTGGCACCCTGTCACATGTTAGTCTTTAAAGTCAACTACCATACCCAATCTGCACATTAGCCCTAGTATTTAGTTTCATATTAAAATGAGGCTAGTTTTTCACTTTTCTTTTTTGAAATCTATTCAATATACTTTTTACATCACCTCATTGAACCATATGATAGTAATATAATTTTAAGTATAAAAACCTGAGATTAAATGCTTGATTTTTGACAGTGTCCTTAAATATAATAAATTCAAAGGGAAATACTGTTAAGCTAAAATGGAGTGTTTTTCATTAAGTCCAATCAAATGGTAGACAACAAAGGATCTTTTATTTGAGAATATGAAGTGAAAATGAAAACCAGAAAACCTTTACTAAGAAAAGGTCTAGCTAAATTATGTTGGAAGGAGGTCTCCAGATTGAACCTGGGTGTTTCTTTTGCTAAAAATGAATTAAACTAAGATGCACTATGGGAGAATAACTTACAAAGAAGGAAAACCTAGTGCTTTATAAAGATGAAAACAGGGCCTAAATACAGTTAAGTTAGAATAAAAACTACAAAGAAAGATCAAATATTAAAAAAAAAAAACCAAAACAGCCAACCCTTACTGTAGCACCTAAACTATTCTTTTATCAGCAGGACAAGGAAATTTGGGGGAATTTTTTTTACCCCTTTTGCATTCCACTGCAGGGCTCTAAAACCCTCGTTGGACATTTATATGAAAATAAGCTTTTCCTCCTACCCTACCAGCCTACGATCTAAATGATGATTTAGACTCCATCTAAAAGATAGCAGAAACACAAAGTCTATGTGCTTATCCCTGAATCTGTTACTTGAGGAATAAGACAGCTTTGCTGTTGTTTGCAATCTGAATTAGACTCTCATCTTTTAGTGCATTTAGCACATCCGTGATGTTTATACTAAAATTTCCATGGCAGCAGGACAAAAATATAGATATTGTTGATAATTTTGGGAAGAAAAAAAATACTTGGGTTTGCTGTATTGGGCAAAGAAATGTTTATGTCTTTCTTGTAAGCTCTTGCTCTTATAAAACAAAAATGCATAGGCAACCTGCAAGGACCCATGGCTGTCAGCTGCTGCAGGAGGCAAAGAAAAAGAGAGGTCTGGCAGTATGAAGACAAAAAAATAATTTAAAAAAACAGAAAACAAAACACACAAAAAAACCAACATAAAAATCCAGTTATCCCCGATTTATAATTCGTGATTGATATGTTGGAAAATGCAGAAGGAAAGACTCAGAAGCCTTTTTAAGTCTGGAGTTACCGAGACACATCCAAATGCTTCTGGGGGAAGGTAAAAACTACGCAACTAGTTATCCACAGGGAACACAGGTATCGGGCAACGGGCTTTATTCTACATGGTAGGAATCTGAATATAAAAATAGAAATATTTTGTCATGACCTCTGCTCCCTGCTCTGCTCCCTTTCAGGCTCAGTGAGCGGTAGCTGAGGGTCCCATCCCCAGGTGAGAGGGAGATGCTGGATGATGCTGGATGATCTCCCTCTCGCTCACACACACACACATTCATCCCAGCCTGACGCCCATAGAAAAGCCTTCTCCCTCCTCTGAGCTTCTACCAGGAGCCTTTCAGTGACCAAAAGAGAAAAAAAAAAAACAGCATTGAGGGCAGAAATAGCTGCATTTTCCAGCAGCAAAAGGGCAGGTGGGGTGTGGGAATCCCTGGTGCTCGTGTCTGCGGCTCTGCCTGCACTGCTGAAGGGTTTGAGGGCTATTTTCCAGGGGTCTAAATATGTTTAGGATAAGGGCACTCGGAAAGAGAAACCTTCCAGACACTGTTTGCTCTGTTTGCTTGGGCAGACCTGCTTATTTAAGGAAAAGGAGAAGTTAGGCTGCCCTTCAGCTGCTGCATCCTGTGTACCTCCCCATTAACCACTGTGCTCTTCCGATTGCATTAGAAATGACAAAAAGTACATGCAAATTCTTTGACTTATTTATTATATAAATTACATCTTGGGAAATCTTACAAAACGCTTATATGCATTCGGTATTTAAATATGTTAAAATACTTCTACTGGAACATTTCCTGTGAAAAGATCGCATTGCTTATATGCATTCGGTACCTAAATATGTTAAAATACATACTGGAACATTTCCTGTGAAAAGATCGCATGAACCAATAGTGCCATAGTTCTTACCTCAGCCGTGTCTAAAAAGGATTGATAGATAGGATTGTAGTCAAAAATATAGCTAATTTGAAGGTTGTTTCTAAAAATCCTAGTCCTTTAACCCTAACTCGGTGTTACACATTAACATGTAATGAATATTCTGTATAAGCAAGTTCAGGGAAACAGTCAATAAGCCCACAATGAGCAATACAGCATTTTTAGACAGAAGCAGCACAAACAGTACAACCACACACACATTCCCAAAGTTTATTAAGTGAGGTTTATGCAGGGTTTTTTTTCAGGAATTAAAAATATCTTTAATTATTATTACCTGTGTTTTCCTTCGTTGTGACAGAATAACGAAAAGCAACAATAAACACAAAATTTTTTACTGCTGCTTCTCTTATCTATGTTCATTATTAGAGAGAGGTGGATTTACTCTGTGCTTAAGTTAAGCTACACTGGTCACCTTTTCTGTACTGTCTCAAAGTGGTAACTGGGCTTGGAAAGAAACCTAGGAAGTAGATTAGTACTGGTTAATATTTAGGAGAAAGGACAACTTTTCTGCCTGAAACTTGAAAGTATTTGTAGCCCAAACAAATGTCTTATTTTGTTTCTGTAATGCAGGTGTTTACACTTTCAGATCTCAGGATTTCTTTAAAAACCAGCACTACACGGAAAGGTGCGCATGAATAATTCACAGTCAAGTTTCCTTAGATATTTATGTTGAGAATATACTATTAAAAATACCTAATGGGGGAAAAAAAAAGAATAATTAAATAACATTGTCTTCCCCCAAAAAGCATCATTATTAAAATATGATTGTGTTATTTATCAGTGGCCATTGTTAGTTTCTCTGCTTGATTACCTTCTGATTAATGCTCATAAATTTGAATTCAGACATACTTAGTTTATTTGATTTTTAGACAGAAGTCAGTCAGCATTAGTGTATCAATTTTTCATCAGAAAATAGCAATGCCTGTTAAAACCACTTTAACAAACGTGGAGTCTCTACATGGGACCGTATGATCAAATGCTAATTATACCATTAAGATAGGAATTAACTTTAAAAAAAAAAATGAAATCAAACTGTTTACGGGGCATGTGAGTCTCAACCGGACCTTCTTTGGTCCTGCAGGTGTCTGTGCAGTACATGGAAATATTATAAAATTATGAAAGATGCTTTGATTAAAGAGGTCTGAGGGTGGAAACGAAGAGACTTTTGGAAGAGCCCTCCTTGGGAAACCTCCTGCCCAACCCTTCAAGACACCAGCAGACCTTTGCCACCTGTAGAGCCCCTTCCTACATGGGAAAAGGGTCCAGTGCTGCATCACTGGTAATTAGCAAGTGTGTTTTAAGGGAAAGCTCTAGATATAGAAACCACTCAAAGTCCTCCAAGCCACGCCAAAGGGGTCCCAGCCCCACAATCCAGCCTCACCAAGAAGACCACCTCTGGGGGTTTGGAAGTTAAGCAGTAAACCAGACACCCCCTTCCATTGGAATCCTGAAGATAATCCTATATCGATGCTCAGCTGGTGCAATGTGTGATTGTTGTGTTCAGGAGATGAAGTGGAATTTGAATTTTGAAAAGGGGAAAAAGAACTGTGAAGAGTTTTGGGGAAGGCCCGTTCAGCTCCCACCTAATTTAAAAATTAGCCTTGGCTGTCTTCTCACTCCGTCACTTCTTGAATCAAAACTCCAAATCTGAGTCTGTTCCTTTCTTACCCATGTTAAGCAGCGTTAAGTAGAGTGAAAATATTTTGCTTACGTTAAGGAATAGTTTTCGTGGAGGAAAAACACCCTTTGGAGTCAATAGCAAGGTCTGCAATTTATCTTAGTGTGTACAAAGCGTAAAGACTGTCAGCCACGATGGAAAGTCAGTATTTACCATATTTCTACCCCCTCAAAAAACCCCACCAAACACTTTAATTTTTCAACATTACTGAATACCTTCCCTTATATTAGATTTCACTGCATTTTGGGAACACACCTTGCAGTGTCAGTGTTCTCCCTCCTCTCTCTCCCTCTACCTCTCGCCTCTGCCATCTCGATTTTAAATTTGCCGGAGCCTATTTAAGTTTATAAATAACCTTAAACTGTTGAACTGCTCGCTAGTTTATTTGAACAGGAGACAATGTTATTGAAGCAAATCTAGTTAACAAGATAATTAGCTTTTGCAATATTCCTCCGAAGGCTGGAAACCAACAGTTCATCACTGCACTGTACAAATAAGAGTATGTAATTGTTCAGCCTGTGCTTAAGAGTGGCTCTATCAAAACTGACTGGTCGCATTACCAGCAAAGAGATTGGTTTCAAAAAGTATCCGAGGGCCACCTAAAACTGATTAATTCCCTAGAAGTGGGAGAATGAAAATATTTTCCAGTAGCAACCCACTGTAAAGAAAAAAAAAAAAAAACGCAGGCTACTGCTGGTGTTGAAAAGATGGGGCTGGAACCAAGAAAATCCTTTTTCTTGCTTCCACAAAAAGCTTTGGGCCTAATTATTTTTAAGTATAATCCAGCCAACATCTTCTCATGCTTAGCTGCACTGAGTGACACTATTTGTGATGCCCAGTCTGCTGAAACTGAGCAGGTTGCTGTCAGTTTAAAAATGACTATAATAAAAGTGACCATGAAGATGGATCTTGTGATTTTGCGTTTCTAATCAGTCATCTGTGAAGAACACTTTTGCTTTGATTCAGCAGACTGGTGACAGCCATGATTGATAGTGCATGAGGATGAAAAAAGGTTATTAACTGTCTTCCTATTAAACTCAATGTATTACCCCTCTAGGTGCATCTCATACTTTAACTTAAAGTACTTACTCAGGTAAGGTCACGAATGAACTCCATAAACACCGTATCCATCCTCCTGGAGATGAACCGGCAACTCTAATGTTAAATTTGGAAAGTTCAGCATTAAACCACAGCCGGATCCTGCCCCTTAATTCCGGCACCGAAGCCAAAAAACTCCGGGTGCATCTAAATATCCAGCTGCACACACACGGGCTGGTGTGGAAAAGGGGATGGATCAACTGTGTCCGTGTGTTTCACTTACTGCAATAGTCCCAAAACACAATTTTGAATAATATTACATTAACAAAAGCAACGTGGGACAGGGACGGGCAGTGTCTGTGGGGATAAAGTGTAAATCCTACGCAGAAAAGAGCATTTTACCTGCCGGCAGTTGACTGCGTTATTAACTGGATCAGGTGCCATTTTAGTAATTTATGAAGGCTTCCTATTAAAAAAAAAAATCCAAATGCTTTAGCATAAATGTAAAAATATCTATTTGGTGCCTTACAGCACGTTTTAGTTGTTTTTATTTTATTCTTTGATGATCTTATCAAGCAATACACACCACTAGCTACTGAGAAAGAAAAGAACGTGCCACGGACATTCAGATTTAAGATAATTATTTGGTGGTAAAATACTGATTCCTAGGGTACTGCTGGTTCTGAGGATGTCTGTGTGAAGAGATAATTTTGGAGAGGTTTAAGGATAAAAGCGTGGAATGGGTTCCCTGTGTTCATTGTCATCACTGATGCCAGAAAGGAGCAGCGAGGGGAGAGCTGCCTGCACCCCGCTTCTCACACTCACGAGTTTATTTTGGGGAGTAAAGATGAAAAAACCCTGTGCTCGCCTTTTTTAGAATTAGGTGTTTCATGAACAGTTCTTCATAATCAATAGATTTTAGATGTTGGGTTTGTTGTTTGATTTTTTTTTTTAAATTGATTTTATCTTTATGAGTAAATCTCAGCTGCTCCCTGAATTTGTTTCTGCGCGTCGTCCGTTACAATCGTTTTCTGTTAAAAGTAAGTAGACCCAAAGATCAAAAATCCCGTGGCTCCCCCGAGAGCGTGCACACCGGCATCTGAAGGAATGTGCACACACACTTGTTTAAAACGAGCTCTTTCCACACCGTATACAGGATCTGCCCCCAAAATACATCTATTCCGTATTTGCCTTCCGCAACATGAAAACAGACTTTTAAATTTAGTTTCATAGCGGTCCGTCATTTCCTCTTTCAAATGATATCAAAAATATTTCTGCACTCCTTAAAATCGTTTCCGAGGGAAGCAAGAATATTACTCCAAGCTAGATGATTTGGGGAGAAAGAAGGAAAAAGCCTGTCCCTGCCTTGACTGCTCTCTAACGCGCCGTCACGCAGAGGGTCGGCAGCAGAACTAGGGGTTTTAATTTTTTCAAGGTGGTGGTGAATGGCAGGGACTCCCTTTTATTTCCAAACACAATTTTTTAGAAAGCATTCGTAGCAGGTTCAAATGAATTCAGAATAAATATAATTGATAATAAATATAATTCAGAATGAATATAATTCAGAATAAATATAATTCAGACTAAATACAATCTACCTGACGGGATGATGCTATCGCGCAAGAAACGTTAAACCATCCCCTCTAAGATCTTTATATCTGGAAAAGTGTGTTCCTTTCAGGTGTGGACTTGGGAATAGGCACCAATTTTCCCTTCGGTAAGGTTTCTGCTTGATAATAAATGGCGCTGCCGTTGTGGCCCCGTGTGGATTTACAGCTGGCAGGCTTTTCTCCCTGACAATTTGGGGTCACCGCAGATCGAGGTGAGCAATAATTCCAGGGGTGATGGAAGATATTGACAGAATTTAACAGCGTTAAGTTCCTGGGCAAATATTTGGAAAATGCACCCTTCTCCACCGGGTTCCAGTTACTAAAGGCTTCGGGGTGATATCGTTTGCGGGTTGTATTTTGTCTGAAACTCCCCCAAATACTCCTCTCCAGGGGTGCCCATGCTGGTACCGTGGAACCTTTCCAGTAAGAGCCATCCTTCCTCCCCGGGGAGGGTCTGGGAGAAGCAGAAAGTCCCAAGGCTTTCCCAAAATAACCCAGGTAGAACCTCCTCGGGGCGAAGCAGCATCACCCCAGCCGGGGGACAGCCCTTTTGGGGGGGCAGCCCCATGGATGCCCGGCACAGGTGACACCGTTTTCATCAGATTTGGCACCAAAGAGGGGGCCCCGAGGGCACCTGGGGTTTCTGAGGAAGGGTCAGATCCAGCATCAGCCCCTGGGGAGGGGGCTGGCAGGATGGGGCCTGTTCTGCCCCCCCGGCCTGTGGAGAGAAAGAAGCCTGACCCCGGGTGACACAGGGGAACGCTCCGGGGTTAATTCCAACGCAGATGTAAATGAATAAATCAGATTTTTCCCCCCAGAACGGCCGGGAGAAGGATGGAGAGGACCCCACGGGGGGACACAAAGGAGGGGGCAGGGCCATTTAACCCACACCCATCATTTCCTCGGGTGGGGGGTTTATCTCAGGCCCAGGGCAGGCCCCAGCCCCCACCCAGCGCTCCCCTCTGCGGTGGGGGGGGAGTCATTCCAGTGCCCCCCCCAAGGTGTGGGGCTGGCAAACCCTGCCATCAGTGATCCCACTCCAGGCACAAGGAGGGAAAAAGCCAAAAGAAAAAGAAAAAAA
>NW_015090945.1:2686463-2687022 GCF_001431845.1 Calidris pugnax
GTGTTTGGTACCGTGAGCTGTTAAACTACCTGCAGATGTCAAGCTGACACATGGCAGCATGTCGGTTTCCCTCTTTTTTTTTTTTTTTCTCCTCTTTTCCAGGCTGGGGCTAAAAAGGCAGGAGATCAACTTGTTAAGGGAAGAAATATTCCTCCAGCAAGCGGGTAAATAAAATAGCTGAGGGGGGGAAACGGAGGGGGCAGGGGAACTGCGGAGGACGGGCTACTATTTAGAAAACCCCAGAGGAAATGGTAAAGTAGGAACTGAAAAGGAGGAGGAGAAACATTTCTGTTGTAAATTAGAGGGAATGAAGATTAGCGGGAGGGAGAAAAAAAAAAGAAAAAGAAAAAAAAAAAAAAGAGGGGAAATACATGTTTTTCCACTTCGTATTAAGTTGCCATGGCGACCTCTTCACTTTTGCATAAGGTGTGATAGATTTGAATGTAACAGAAAGTAGATGACAACAGGCAAAGCAATTGTCAGGTATCCAGGTGACGGTGTCTCATTTGGAAACAGTTACTGTATATAGTGCAGATACATACCTCATTTCTCCTGACAC
>NW_015090945.1:2687528-2689353 GCF_001431845.1 Calidris pugnax
CCCCTTTTTCAGGGGTAGCTTATCTATTTACATACTTATTTTCTGCTAATAAGGGGTAACTTAATTTAAAGGGCGACGTCCGAGTGAACGCTCCCGCCTGAAAAAACGCAGGAAAAAATTAACGCAACTTTCGTGCTTGCACCTAAACTGTCACTTGATCCGAGCATTTCAGCCTCAAAATTCAATTTTATTTTAAAAATCCCCTAAAAGTAGCCCCCTTCAAAAGCTGTTTTTGAACCAGGCTCTTCCATATATGTCAAAGGGCTGTTGAATTATTCATTATTATAATTACTATCATCATTGTCATTATCCCTTTCCATGTGGAAATAATTTTATTATCGTAATTTGATATCTGAAGAATTTCCTGTTAGTCGTTTGATAATCATTTTTTTTTCTACCGAAAAGAAAAGTTTTGTTTATAAATGAGAGAAAAATATTTTAAATGCTTTTATGTTTACTATAGATTTCCGTTTATCTAATCGATCGGAATGCCAATAAATCGATTAAAGGTTTAGTGTTTTACAAACAACCATTTTGTGCTTTTTGATTTTACGTTCAGAATGATTTTAATAAAGCTAATGCCTTCTCTGAGCGTTTCTTCACCCCAAACCTAATATTCCATCATTTCTATTATTCACAATTGCAATTCTAAGTGTTTCTAATGAGAAAAATAAACACAAATAAAAGGAGGAAATAATCTGATTAAATGACTTTGTGCCCGTGGTCGGCGTATTTAGGCAAAGCCCTTAAAAATCTTGGTGAATTATATGCGATCATACAGTGATTGCGGAATATTAAATTAAACTTAGATAAATCCGCATTGAAGGAGGCAGCACCCAATCCTGAATTTATTTCCCATTTTCTATAACAGCATCACTGCGCTCCTCTCTTTGCAATGACAATGTGCCAAATCTAGGCATTTTGAAAACATTTTCCATATGCTTTAACTGGAGACTGATAGACAAAGAAGAAAAGGAGATGGTCTTTTTTCTCTTGAGGTATATTTCCTTTAACTTTTCCTCCAACCTTTTCTGATCTTCATCATTTTTAAACAAAACTTTGAAAATCATTAGGACGTGGTTTTTTTTTTTTTTTTCCTTTTACGTGTTTTTTTTTTTTCCTTTTCCTTATCGCGTAATCAATTCCTGATCTGTGGAGTTTCAGTTACGCTTTAATGCAGGACTATAGAACTATCATTTCTATACCTTGGCGGACAACATTTTGGGGAGAAAGCATTGGTTCATTTAGTTTTCGCTTGCTGCTTTTTGTAATTAAAGGTGGTTTTAATTATACTTTTTTTGGTAAGTCAGATCAGATGTGCTGCTTGCTGGCTGGAAGGTTGTTGGGTTTTGGTTTGTTTTTTTTTTTTTTTCTTTTAACGGTGCTTTTAATTTATGTGTAGTTTTTACGGATAACACAGAGGTGGTGGCTTTTATTTAGCTGTAAAATCCGCACGTTTTCTTTGAAAACTTGGCTCCTTGGGCGAAAACAACTTTTCCCGGTCGCTTTCTAATCGCTGTTTGTGGCAAAGGGGTAGTTTAGCATATTGTCTACACAACAAAGATTCCTGGTTTATTGGCAGTGCGGATTGTTGGATTCGGGTATAAATATTTCATAACTTTCCTCTTTTCTGCGGGAAGATCGCGAGTTTTATTGGCTTTTTCTCCCTTTTTTTGTCTGTCTCTCTCTACCAGAACCGCTTATATTTCTGAAGTCCCTTTTTATTTTTTTTTTATTTGTCTTTTTTTCCAGGATAGAATGGTAAATTTTTCCCCTTGGATATAGCACCGCTGGAAATATGCTCTTGGGCTTTTCTGGAGGGGAT
>NW_015090945.1:2689636-2690794 GCF_001431845.1 Calidris pugnax
CCCCCCCCCTTCCTCGGGGGCACTTCCAGGCGGTGACTGCCCGACCCGGGGGCAGAGCCCGACCCCAGCATCTCATTGTTGCTTTTTATTCCCTTTTTCCACCCAAACTTTCCAGGAATCAGATGGGGGGGGATTTTTGTTTGCTTTCCCTCCCCTCTCTCCCTCTTTCCTCCCCCCCAGTCCTTTTTACTGTGTACTGGAATGCGTTTGATTGGGTTGGGGATGGGGAGGGGGGAAAGGGGGGGACACGTTGTAAATTAACACTAGATTTTTGTCTACGTGATGATACCTGCAAAAAAAGAAATAATTAATAATAGCCACCCGCTTTGGGTTCGGAGGCGGTTTCATCTCAGGGAAAAAAAAAAAAAAAAAAAAAAAAAAGAGAGGGGGGGTAGAAAAAGTACAAGAGATTGCTATCAGGTTTAAGTATGTTTTGAAAAGAAGTTGCTGAGTTAAACAAAAATGTTAGTTAACACACTGCCTTTGTCAAATAGCCCCCGGGAGGAGAAGAGACAACAAAAAAGGAGAGGAGGTGGGGGCTGGGGATCTGAAAGTGTCTGTAGCTCAGATAAAGGGTCTGTAACGCTGAAATCTTGTAATACCGCGGTTCAAACTGAGCCCATCTATAGACTCCGGGAACGCAGGAAAAAGCCGCGGATCCCCTTTCCCTGGGGTTGGGGTCTGGGGAGAGGAGGAGGAGGAGGAGGTGGGGGAAGGGGAGACGTTTATTAGGGAATTATGTCGCTTTATTAAAAAGGGGAGCGGCTGGGGCTGTAATTATGCAGATCCCCGTGCCCCTGTGTGTCCGCAGCGCAGATTTAGGGAGGGAGATGAGGTTTGGGGGGGGACGCGGGGTAACACCGCCCGGCTCGGGCTGGGATTTCTTTGTCTAATTATTAAAGAATGGGCAGTGCGGGGTTTGGCCCCCACCGGGTCCCTCTGGCCCAGGCCGGCGGGTTCTGCCGGGGGCTGAGGCCGGAGGGGCCAGAAAAGGCTGAAGGTTTGGGCTTTTTTCCCTTTTTTTTTTTTTTTTTTTAATATTTCTTTTTTTTCTCCCCTTCCCTCTCTTTTGAACGTCACTATCAAGAGCTTTTTGTGGTTTCAACAGGAGGGTCGGGGAAAAAAAAACAAAAAAAACCAAACAACAAACCAAAGCAA
>NW_015090945.1:2691256-2693969 GCF_001431845.1 Calidris pugnax
GGTGCGGGGGGGCCGACTTTAAAACTAAATTATCTTCGTTTTCCTTATTCTTGGGTGACATTAAGTATACGTGTTTCTCCTCTTGAATTGGAAAGAGATGTATTGTTCTCAGGTGTTTCTTCATCACATCGTATTTAATTGTCTTCAGTCTCGGGAAACGTGTTCCCATCCTTCAGGCACGCACAGGGTGGACAATGCAGAATTCTCCCCCACAGTCCCCTTTCCCTGCCATTTCAGCCCAAAACCCCTCTTTCCATCTCACCCCTTCCATCCCATCGCTGCAAACGGGCTGCGGGGATTTCATTTTCCCTCTTTGTTTGCATGTTGGGTGTTTTTTTTTTAAATTCCACCCTGTAAACCACGCTGCCAAACCCCCCCAGTCCCCCTGGCACCCTCACTCCTGGGGAGCTCTGCCTCTGCAACCCCCCCAAACCTCCCCCAAACCTCCACACAGGCTGGCATTTTTTGTTGTGTTGTTTTTTTGGTTTTTTTTCAATGCCGAGGTGGTGGGATGCTCAGGTGAGGTGGGAGAAGGGAATAAAGTTGCTCCCAAGAACCCTCAAGTGCCCCTGACTTTTCCCTGAGTCGGAGCCTTTGGAGGATTCCCTGGAGTTTGGGGTGAGGTTTCCCTGGAGTTTGGGGCGAGGTTTCCCTGGATCGGGGCAGGGCTCCTTCCACGCTCCCCGCTCCACTGCCAGGCTCCCATTTTGGGAATAGCTCTACTTTCAGCCTGGTGATTTTTTTTTATTTGTCTTCTTTTTTTTTTTTTCCTCCCCTTTCCAAAGACTTTTTTTTTTTTGCTTTCTTCTTCTCCTTTTATTTTTTTTTTCCCCTCTCCAAACCCATCAAGACCTTCACTCTGACCTTAAACATCTGCTTTTAGCAGCCGGGTTCCCTGACACTGGCCTGCGTTTCCTTAAGGGCAGCCTTAATTCCTCATCAGGTGGGGATCTTCCTATTAGCTCCAGCGCTTGCAGAAGGTTCTCCTGGAGCAGAAGGTCCAGGGCCTGGAGAAGGGGCAGGTTTCTGCCATCCAGGGCTGTCGCCGTCGTGCTTTTCGGGGAAGGTTGCGACGAAACGTTGGGTTTCAGGCCCAAGAGGAGGTGTGGAGGCTCCTGGCAGGGCTCGGGAGCTTCAGAGGTGCCTCAGCTCTGAGGTTGGGGTCCACCTGAGCGGGGTCCCCAGTTCTGGCAGCCCCCCCAGTGTGTGGGGGTGACTGGGGGGCCGGCGTGTTATCACAAATCCAGGGTTATCCCAAATCCACCCGCGTTCCTGCGCTGGGTTGGGGTGCTCCTTCCACAGTCGTGTTTTTCCTCTTCGGCAGGGGGTATTTTAAAGTCCGTCTATCCCTAGTTTTAGTTAATTATCTTTTAATGAAAGTGTCAGTCATATTCACATCTGCAGTATTAGGTTAAGATAATTAGATTTTCAAATGAGAAGCAATCTTCTTAAGTCCCACACAGGAAAATATTTGTAGAAGGTTCCGATTTATAATGACATCTGTACAATTTTTACCCTAGTTCTCAGCAGAATAATCCTCCCTCACACACACACACACACACACCCCAAGAACGAAATGTGTCTGGTAAGAGATAGCAGATAAAATATTAATAAAATATCAATACTTGGAGGGCACAAGTGGAAGGGGATGCATGGGTAGGATGGAAGGTGTCCTCTGTGCCAAGAGCCCCCTTCCCTGGGCTGGTGCTCACCCCCAGGAGCTGGGGGATGCTCCTCAAGGCTTGGTGTCCCCACTTGGGTCATCTCCCCAAGCACTTACATGGCGGCCACCAAAGCCAAGGCTGTGTGTGTGTGTGTGTGTGTGTGTGTGTGTGTGTGTGTGTGTGTGTGTGTGTAAACACGCTGCAGGGGGTGAGTGTGTAAATAAATGCACCTTATTTTATTAGGGAATAACCTAGAGTTATTCCCTCTCTGGGATCCATCACCCTCCCCAGAGGTGCCGTGCGCTCCTCACCCCGCCGCATGGCAAACAGCTATTTTTCATTAAATCCCCATCAAAAGAGAGGAAAAGGGGAGAGAAAGACAGACAGACAGACAGACGGAGAGAGGATCTCCCTGACGGAATGGTTCATTCGGACCCCTTCCTTTTAAGTTCCCGAACAGTTAAAAAAAGAGCAAGTCTGCCCCCCCCATCCCCTTCCCTTTCCCTCCTTCTTCTCCTTTTTATTTATTTTTTTTTTTAATTTTCCCTAGCCATCTACTTTGTGTGCCTGCGCGTGTGTGTCTGTGTTACTAATGAAGTTTGCAGACTCGTGCGGGTGTGTTTGTGTGTCTCTGAGCTCCTTCGCCCCTTTCCCCTTCTTCTCCTTCTTCTTCTTCTCCTCCTCCTCCTCCTCCTTTTTCTTCCTCCTCCTCGTGTTCCCCACACCTGGGGTGCTTCTGGCTCTTTGAGCCCCATCTGGGCAGGGGGAGCAGGCAGGATCTGGCAGCCCTGGCTGAGCCCAGGGAAAGCAGGGTGAGACGTTGATGATGATTATTTCACAAGCAGCAGCTGATCTTCCCCCCTGCCTTGTGTGAGCTGTTGCTAATGGGTCTGCAGCCCCCCCAGCATGGGGAGAGGGAATATCTGGGTGTGTGGATGCTGGCTTGGTTTGTAGAGCTCTCCCAGAGTATGTTTGAGATGGTCCCTGCAGTCCTCGCTTCCAGCTCCATCCCAAAGGTCTCCGAGGCGTCTGGACACTCCTGGTGCTCC
>NW_015090945.1:2697297-2697659 GCF_001431845.1 Calidris pugnax
ACTGCTTTGCAGCGCAGGCTGAGATTTTTTTTTTTGAAAAAGGGAAGAGGAAGGAGGGGGGGATACGGTTGTTTTGCGGGACAGGCGTCTATTTTGATTATTTTTATTATTATTATTATTTTTTTTTAAACCGGGGTGTTTATATATATAAAAAAAAAGATACATACGCTAAAAAAAAAAGAAAAAAAGGTTAAAAAAATGCTTCTAAACAGCAAGGCGGCGGTTCGGGTCCTTCTCTCTCTCTCCTGCCGGCATCAAGTGCATCCCTTCCCATCACGGCGGCTAATGGCAGACGCGTCCCTGCTTCTCCCCCTCTTGCCTGACATGAAATTTCCTGCAAAAATGCTAATAAACTTTCCTTC
>NW_015090945.1:2697872-2705620 GCF_001431845.1 Calidris pugnax
CCTCACTAATTACCCCCCTCCCTCTCCTCTTCCCTCTCCTCTCCCCCTCCCTCCTCTCTCTCTCTCCTCTCTCTCTCTCTCTCTCTCCCTCCTCTCTCTCTCTCTCTCTCTCTCTCATTCCCAGAGTGCATATCGGGAATAGACACACAAAGACATGCGCACTCAACTTAATCAGCCATTTTTTTAAACAGGGCTAAAACGATAATAATTAGCAGAATAAAGACATATCGGATTTTCATTTCCTTTCCTCCTTTTCCCAACCCCTTCACAACCAAACAGCGAGACCGCGGTCGGCACATGCTTTAACAACTCCCGGACCCCAAAGGACCGCTCCATGCCCCCCACTTCTTGCTCAATCATTTTTATTTTCACCCAATAAAGTTGGAGGATTATTTTTTTTTTATTATTATTATATTTTTTTTTTTTTAAATGAACCTTCTCTCGTTTACTTGGATGTGATCAGCTGTTAAGTAAATAAAGCAAAACAAAAAAAAGAGAGGCGAAGATCCAGTAGGAACTGCGAGGGGAAATGGAAAGTAAGTTTTTTCTTTAACTTTTATTGAGTAGTTTGTGTTAAATTTAGGTCGAGTATCGATTATCTTTCCAGGCTGATCTTGCACAATCTTTGATATTTCGCTCTCTCTCTCTCTCTCCCTCTCTCCCGGTGCCTCTTTCTCTCTCTCTCTCACACACACACTCCCAGCCCCACAGCCCAAGGACCTCTCCCCTCGCTCTCTCCCCCCTTTTTTCTGCCTGTTTCCCCGTTTTTTAGGTGCAGTATTTGCTCTCGTTTGGGGAAGGAGGGGCTGCTTTTTTTTTTTTCCCCTCTCTCTCCCTTCTTTCTCTCGCTCTTTTCCCTTTCTCTTTTATTCCGGGGGTTACGTTTTGGTTGTGTATATATATATTTTTTTTTGCTTGTTGTTGTTTTGCTTTGGGGCTGTTGGTTTGTTGTCTATTTTTTTTTTCTTTTTTTCCATTGAGAGCAATGCAAAAACACAGCCCGGGTATGTAACACTCTCGCTGCCATCAACACTTGTTTTACTTTGTTATTTGCTGGCAGAGCTGACAGAGCCATCCGTGAGGGGGCTTTTTTTTGCCTTTCCAAAGCAGGGATTTACAAACCTTCGGCCGGGGAAGGTGCACAAAGGAAGAAATGTGGGAAATAAACGGGGGGTTGAAGGTTGTTGGGGTGTGTGTGTGTGTGTGTGTGTGTTGTCTCCCTGCAGCTGCCCACGTTTTTCTGCTTTCTGCAGAAACCCCCGAATTCCCAGGAAATGAACTCAAGCTGGGGGTGAAGGCTGCTGCTGGGAACCATTGAAAACAGGAAAGTGGAAAGCTGGAGGAGCCCTTTGTTTGGATAAATCTCCCCAAAAAGCAGAGATTTCTCCCCAATTTCCCCATTTTCCGTGTTGAATTTGAGCAATTAACCTTGAGGTGGGGACACAGCCCAAGGGACACGGTGGAAAATCCAAAAGGATTTAGGGGACTCCTTTTCCATAAAGGAAAAAACAACCATCAAATTTCCCTTCCAAGGGAATCGCTTGTTTTAGCGTCCCAATAATGAGAGACTTAAAATTGGAACCTCTGTTCCCACGTTTGCTTTTAGATCTACCAGAGGCTGAGCTCTGAAATCTGGTTATTTTTTATTGGAATTATTTTCTTGGCTGGTTGGGGGGAGATTGGGGCGATTCCTTTTTGGGGCTCCCCATTGTTTGGTGTATAATTGTTAGGATTAACCGGGGTGTTTATATATATAAAAAAAAAGATACATACGCTAAAAAAAAAAGAAAAAAAGGTTAAAAAAATGCTAAAAATGGTCAAAAAATATTAGCATTTTAGTATAAAAGGCTATTCCTTTTTCCAGGTGTGGCCAGTGGACTTACCCTGAACCTGATACAAATGCACTGAAATCAGTGAGAGCTTCGTAGCAGGTTTGTGCAGGCTTTGGATGGAGCCCCTTCCCTGCCTCATGTGGTGAAGCCATGAAACTTGGCACGTTTATAGCATTGTAACATAAAGCCATCTGTGTACGAGTACAAACTTTTCCTTATTGCCAAAGTGCTTAATGTAATTACAATCAGGCTCGCTTCTCCTCTGCTCCTCTCCTCCCTGTGCTGGGACGGATGAAAACTTGCCCTGGTAAATAATCCCCCAGCATCTTGAGCTTGTGCGCCGGGTACAGCAGGGTAAGATGCTAACCTCGTAAATCTGAGGCACTTTTACATTTTAGGGAACACACAGAAAGTTACAGACCATCTTACAGGGAAACTGGTATCAGAAATATGCCAAAAAGTCCAGCCTGGGTTCTTTTCTTGGAAACTACTCCAGACCCCTGACTTGGGAGCTCAGTCGCCTTCCCTTCCCCGAATAGTCGATGAAGAGTCAGAGGTGTCCCAGAGCTTGGATACCTGAGATGGAAACTCCCTTCTGGAGGTGGCTTTTCCTCTTTGCTGCCTAAAAAGTGAACACAATGCTCCTCTTTACCTTGTTCACCACCTAAAGAAGGTTATGTTAATCCTGAGCATCGGTTCCCCAGGCTGTCCCTGTCCATAAGCAGCTGCAAAGTGCTGGTTTTATTTTATGATTCACTCTTTCTGTTGACTTCAACTGTTTCCAAATATGATGTTACCCCATGGCATTGGGTCATTTAGGTGCGGTACTGAGGGATATGGTATAGGGGAGGACTTTGTAGAGTAGGGTCAATGGTTGGACTCGACGATCCCAAGGGTCTCTTCCAACCTAGATGATTCTATGATGCTATGATTGATTGTATTTCCTGTATCGTGGTACTTGCATGCAGTTTCTTTAATACAAAATATAATATTGGTCAGTCTGAGCTAAATACCAAGGTTGCTTATAGGTTAATGAATGCACTGTGCTTGCTGCTGACTGATGTAATTACTGATAGGTGGGACACTCAACTTGACCCTACAGCCCATAGACACGTACTTGACTTTATCAGTGGGGATGGTGTATTTGAAAGGAATATTAACATTGAAAAGAAAACTCACGCAGTGGATGCATTTGCAGGAGCAGGGAATAAGTTTTCAGGGAAAAAAATAGCTGAAGGCAAAAGGTGGTAATACCAGAAAAGTCTCTTCCTGAAGGAACATAATGATAAGCTGCTTAATTTTCGCCAGTTTTAGGAAGACAGTTTAATTAATCACCTAGAACGTAGGTGTGAAATGAGTGCTAAAGTTATGCAGATTACCTCTACCCAAAGTCCTTTATAAACTGTGCTGTTATCAGTCTAGGAAGAACCTTTCCTCCTCAATAAACTTCAGAATGGTTTAATCATCTATAGTGACATAGATACATTGGCCCATCAGGAGTTTCTCTCTTTTCTCGATCCTACTAAACCGGTTGGAATGAGCAGTGGGGGGAGAAAAAAAAAATATAATAATAATAAAAAAAAAATAAATCAGACAATCAACCTTGAGGGAATATCTGGGAGTTTGCAGGGTTTGCGGTTGCAGGAAGGCACACAAAATAAAAGATGGCTAGAGCCAGCTGATTTAACCTCCTGCACCTGGCTCCAGAGCCGGGGCTCGCCAGGATTATTCAGTTATTCCTGCTATCCGGGCTTGAATATTTATAGTGTAGGAGCTGGAGACCCACGGAGCGCCTGGGAGCATCTCCTTTATCCTTTAGTCGTGGGCTTTTTTTGGGGGGCTTCGTCGACATAAACATGTATTCAATAGTTTTCATTTTTATGATAATGAACGTAGAGGGGGTCAGGGAAATATTAGAGGGAAAAGTCGTAAATCTGCAAAAGTGAAACCTACCCAAGGAACAAAGAAAGGTCAGGTAACCCAGCTGTGTAAGTCACAGCAACACTACCTGCTCTGGGGTTTGGGCAGTGATACTGCTCTGTTATTCTCTAAAATGAAACTTATCCCCCAGATCAAGTTAAAACTGCAGGAAAGCTGGGGAGGTGATGAATGGCATCGCGGACGGCTTCTTTCCCAATGTGGGGAGACGGTTTTGTCCCTCGATTTTTATTTTTTTTTGAGGAGTTGGGGTTTATTTGTGGAGATGGTGCACCAGCAAAGACCATATAAAAGGGGCCGAGAAAAATCACTGTTTAATATTGCAGAATTTACTGCTTCCATTCTGACCATGAGCCTAAATTTACACAATGAAATTTGATTATCTCTAATAACAATATTAGATCCTGCACTGGATGGATGAGAATTGAGGTGGTTTTGTTGATTGCAAGGGCTTAATGTTGCATTTCAGAATCTGATGTGGTTTAGCCTCCCTTCCATTAACTGGAAAACCCCTGAGGTTTTACAATTATTTCTTAAAGATAATACATTTAAGATTGCATTGGTAGGCTGAAGAAAAGTCATAAAGGCAAGAAGGGAAGCCCTTAATAACTCTTGAGATTCAGACATGTTCAGCAGTTAGATTGGCTCTGACTTCACCAAGGGTCGACAATGTGTCATTTCCATGAAGCCAAATTGCCCTCTGCCTATATGATATTAATGTGCAAATCAATATTTCAGGGATTAAATTTCCCTTCTTCATTTTTTATGGTTTCTACCTCAATAAGTCTCAAGTCTATTAGAAGAGGCTGGATGATTTAAAATCTTTCACTGCAGAATGGCTTGTCGTAGCCTTGTTTCACAGACCGTTTTTGGATTTTCGTTATAAAAGACTAAAGGCATTCCAGAGAAGTTGATAGTCAATATAGGGACACGCTGGCTATTGTAAAGCCCTCGTTCGATTAAGAGCTAAAAAGGTATTGAAAATATAATATATACGTTTCTATAATATATATACATTCTGCTGCTTTAAAAATATTGTGTTAATCACCTATTGATTTATTTCAAAATCAATTGAAGCCCCTTTCTTATTAGTGATTTGTTCAGCGTTCTTCAGCCTCGTTGTTAATTTTCTTAACCAGCGTGCATGAATTAATCCGCTGGTAGGATGGGGTGTGGGTTTTCTTTCTTTAAACCCGGGTATTTTTCCCCATCCTGGAGGCGGTGGGGTGGGCTGAGAGGGGAGCCAGGGCACCGTCTGCTGCACTTGGGGTTCAGCCTTGCTCTAATGAACCTGAGGGGCGTCCTGTAAATATTTCATGATTTCTGCCCTGGCGCTTAATCGGCGCCGTTTTATTAAGAGTTTCCCCATCGAAGACGCAGGACGAGTTAAAAAAAATCAAAATGGAGCTATCCGATCTGGAAGGAAACAATACATGACAGAAAATTTAGGTCAAAATCGGAGGTTGTGACTTTATCACATAATCTTGGGAAGGCCCTACTGTCTATCATTTAGTGTTGTTTTATAGTCTTAGACCATCTGGACCAAGTTCCGCACAGCTGCATGAATTTCATATGTGATAGAACATTTTTTCCATTCAGTGTGAAATGTTCCTTCCTAAAAACGTACACCAGACTCGCTTAATTTAGTCTGCTAAAAGAAATGCACATGAAAAAGGACAAAAGGCTCTTTAATCTCTGCAAGCTGTTTGTTTTTCTTCAAGATTCCTGTCTGTTTGGGTTTGAAAAGTCATGTTTATTGAGCAGATGATTCTGAGGTGTGACATTAAAATAATATATGATTTTTGTGCTAGTTTCTGCTCTCCTAGTTAATTTGCAGAACTACTTTTTATGCCTGTCAAAACACAGAGTTAATCTATTCTTATTTACAATTAATCTCAATAAAATTAATCTTAACTATGCCTTAGTCAGTAGCTTAAAATATCTAATTATATTCAATTAACTGCTGTCATAGTAATTAACACTGCTTAATTGCCTCTGCATATATTTATGTAAAGCTCATTAGTTACTGCTTGCTCTTTTTTCCTTTTTTTTTTCTTTTTTTTTTTTTTCCCCTTTTCTCCTTCTTATTTACAATTAATCTCAATAAAATTAATCTTAACTATGCCTTAGTCAGTAGCTTAAAATATCTAATTATATTCAATTAACTGCTGTCATAGTAATTAACACTGCTTAATTGCCTCTGCATATATTTATGTAAAGCTCATTAGTTACTGCTTGCTCTTTTTTCCTTTTTTTTTTTTTTTTTTTTTTTTTTCCCCCTTTTCTCCATCCCATTTTGGTGGCTCTGAGGGCGCGGAGGTGAAACCCAGGCTAGATCTGGACAGTTGGGGGTTGGAGGAACCTGGGACAATGGCCATAACCTGTGTTTGTGACCCGTGAGGTGCCCAAATCGTGGTGTTTTGGGATGTAGGAAGGGTTACCAGAGCTGGGTCTCTGAAGGACTTGAAGTCCAGCTCCCCCCCCCAGCCCCTCTCTCCTGCCCCATGGATCAGAGGGTTGGTTTCTGGCCTGGTGAGGAGGATGAGGAGCCTGGTTGAGCTTTGTGTTTCTAAACCCCGAGCTCTTCTGCATCTGCCTTGGGGCTGTACCCAGAAGGCAGGAGCTGGGCTGCTGCTCCCCGTTCATTCAAAGGGTTAAAAGACTTGGCCAAGGTTCAAACTGAGAAGCGCCCAGGGAAAGTGCATGTGAATATGTACAAGTTTCATGTAATTAGTGCTTAATTATATTAACATATGCAAATTGTCAACTTAGGAGCTTGTTGAGCTGGCAAAGATCAGCCGGGCACAATTGCTGTATTGTTCTGAAACAATAATGGATTTCAAGTTGGATTGTGAAAACACATAACTAGCTATCTAATTTAACTCATACCATGGTGAAATTTCATTAGTCTCCATGGAGACTGGTTTAATTGTGCTGACTAATGTTCTGGGCTGCAGAATGTCCTAAAAAGAAAGCGTTGTTTGCCTAATCCACCTTACAATGACACTTGTTTGTACATGTTTCCCTTGTGTGAGAATTTGCATATGCAAATAAATAGTTTCTCTGCCCCATTTGTCATGGCTGTTCATTACCCATGAAGAGGACATTGTTACTGGGCTGTTACTGAGTCTCCCAAGACAGGATAGTGTCAACCAGTCCAGCCACATTCTTTCATAATTTGTTTCTGATTAATAGACCAGAGTGAGGCTCATTCTATTCAGGCCTCTGCAAAGGGAAGGTCAGTTCTGTCACTGAAAAGAGTTTCCGCAGCAACTGAAGTTTTTTTTTTTTTGGTTTGTGTTTTTTTTTTCCTCTCCCTCCTCTCCCTCCCCCTCCCCCCTCCCGCTTTGGCTAAAATAATCATATTTAAAATAATGTATTCTCGCTCTAAGGAATACCTCCACTAATAATCTCTAGTTTCCTAAAGCAAAAGATAGGAAAATAAAGGAGATTCTGGTATTGGAATATTAATCCTGTTTTTGACAGAAAGGTAAACTGATATAATTGCTTTTCAGTCGAAGGAATGGGGGTTTATACAAGTGTGAAAGCATCGGAAAAGGATTAGCATTTTTTTGCATAATGAAAAGCTCTGTTGAATAGGGCACTGAATGGTTGACTGAATGACTGAGATGAAAGGAAGATGAAAATGCAGGCTCCTCTTTCTTTATGCCTCCGCTCGGCTCTCCCCAAAGTTATGTTTGTCCAAGACTTGAGAAAACAAGCAGAAGCTCAGATTTCAGCAACTTGCTAAAGATGCCCCGCGTTTCCATCATCGTGGTGTGAAGGAATATGTGGGAGAGTAGCGCAGCCGGAGGAGGAGGAGGAGGAGGAGAGAGGCAGGTCTGTATGGAGGGGAGCTCCAGCAGCATGACAGGCAAACCAAATATTGACGATTGGGTATCGAGGATTCCCAGCTCTTTGCCTGGGGAAAAGAAAGAGGGAGGAGGGTTGGGGATGGGGGGGGTGTGAGGCGGGGGG
>NW_015090945.1:2706259-2716259 GCF_001431845.1 Calidris pugnax
GGGGGGGGGAGGCCGGCAGGGAGGGAAGGAGCTATTTTAAAAGTTGCCAATGGAAATTACGCATCGACGCATAATAATCTAATAAAGTTTGGTATTCAAGGAAGCGGGGACTAGTCAATATCTGTTTTAATTATTAAACTATTCCTCTTTTGGAAAAAGTTATGAGTTCTGACTCAGTGCTGAGTGTTGCAGGGGTATAGGAGCCTGGCCGGGGGAAAAAATTACTCTCGTTGTTCAGCCTTGAAAACAGAGAGAGAGAGCTTTCCCAAAGAGAAATTGATATATATATGCGCGTCAGGAGCGGGGGTTTTTCCGGCGTGAACGGCCTCAGCCTCCTCAGGTTGTTCCAAACATTGGGATTCGGGGGGATTCGGGTGGTGAGAAGGGCCCGGGGCCTCCTCCCGCAATCAGTGCTGGCCCTCTCGGGCTCCAGCCGAGGGGGGGGGGGGAAGGAAGGATCAGGCCCCCAGCCAGGGCTGCAACTGGTTAGCTGTTGACAATGTGATCAGTGCTTCTAATTATGTTCTCTCAACAGTAATTAGGGCAGTTAAAATACCATAAGTGTTGAGCCACTTTTGAAAGTGGGAAGTGGTTCTTTTGTACGTATGTAAATCAAATGCAGTGTGAATAATTATTTGTATGGATGCATATTAAATAGGCTGTCTTTTTTTTTTTTTCTTTTTTCTTTTTTTTTCTTTTTTTTTTTTTCCCCCAGGTCAATGTAATTACTGATTTAGAGCTACTGTGGCAAGCTGTTGGTAGTTAGACTGAACGTTAACTTGTTTGGGAGATTTTTATTTTCAGTTTGCAGAAGGTTTATTTGGAAATGTTTGCTAGTTGAGCGTTGGGCTGGATTTGGGAATATTTGAACAGCCAGAGATGCCTCTAAGAGATGAGGATTATTTGTGGATGAATGAAGTCAAATTGTAAATGCAGAAAGTGCTCGGTAAGAATAAAGTCACAAAAATTCTCTCTTTTAAGCTGGAGTTAAAGACCTTCTGTGGGGTTTGGGAATGTTTTACTGCTAACTTCATGAAATTCCTTAAAACTTCTTTTAAAGGCACATGCTTACAGGATATTCTTTCATTCTGGGAACAGCTTATTAGTGTATTTCCATAAGAAAAAAAAAAAAAAGTGCTAATTTAAAAAATAAATTCATTTATATTTTAAAATATTGTTAACCAAGCACCATGTGTTGTCTCTGGCAAAGTTCCAGCCACTGTGGAACTGGATAACACATGGGTTAATAATAACTTATGTGATGTCTGCATTCTGAGTGAATGGGCAGAAACCCAGCTCCCTGAGATGCTGGGGATGGAGATTTTTAGAGAAGAAGATGTGATGCGGGCTCCGTGCGGCTGCGTGAGCAGAGGCACAGAGAGAACCAAGCTGAAAGGCGCTCGTGTTGGTTGTTTTTACCTGGGAGGTGAAACAAACCCAGGAGGTTCTGGTTTGGTTGTCGCTGAGGTTGGTTGTTGGTTTTGAAAAGGGGGAATAAACACGTTTATTGATAGCGGGGTTCAGCAGACCCTTAGAGATAAACGTGTTTTGCATAAACAAGGGCAGCAGGTTTGGTTCTTTTATACATGTTACTCTGTGCCTTTTGTAGTAGTCGCTCTGTAGCACTTTTATGCCGGTATTTTCAGTGTTGCCACAGCTTTTGCTGAGTTCCAGCCTAAGCCAGAGGAGTTTGTACCCGACTGAGATGTGGCAGTCTCCTTGAGGAATGGCCTTTTCTGCTTAAGCAAAACGTTCTGAGGAATGGTTTAACGAAGTTATATGATCAGTGTAAAAGCTTTCCATGTTGAAATGCTCTTTTATATGTTCAATTACAAAAAAAAAAAAAAAAAGATATTTAGAGAGGTAATTTGTCCAAATTATATTTTATTTGCTTTTGGTACTTTTGAGAACAATTTTAAAGGTAGCCAGAGGACGGGCTCTCTTTACAGACAAATCTAGGAGGGTGTTAGCGCTGGGAGAGGGATCTGAGAGTCTGTACCAGCGCCTGAGAAGGTGTTAGAGTCCTCCAGGTCAATAGTTCACAAACTAAAGGCCTTATGGACACGATAGACCGTGGTGACTCTGCAAACAAACATCCACCCTATGGGCTGCGGCGGCGGCTGCGGCGCGAGTGATGCACACCCTCCATCTGCACCTCAGGCATGGCAGGGGGTGGATCTCATGGCAGGGGGAGGAACTGGGTGATCTTTAAGGTCCCTTCCAACCCTAACCATCCTGTGGGTCTAGGATTCTGTTTAAATAGAGAAACATCCCGCTTTTGAAACAAAGAAATCCTGACGAGAGTGTTGGTGTGAGCCTGGGACACGCAAACCCAAAGGAACCGGGTTCTTCCCCTTCCCCCTGAGCTGAATTACCAGTAACTCCTGTGAAATCAGAGCGGTGCTAACGGGTGTGAACCCAGCAAGAGGTGCAGTTTTGATATTAGCAGAAGAAGAACCAGGCTTTTGGTTACGGGCTGGCAGTAACCCCCTCAGATCACATTGGAGAGGTCTCATCTCCTCTTTCTGCGCCGCCGTTCCCATTTCCAGGGCAGAGGCTGCGTGGTGCAGGAGGGTCCGGAGGGAAGAGGTTTTCTAGAGGTTTTCCAGTCGTGTTCCTTTGGCCAGGTGGGAGCAGAGCTGAGGGCCTGGGAGTGTTGGGGGCTGCCGGGGGTCTGCTCCTCCCCGCTCCGTCGGGGAGCCTGCCCCATCCATCCCCCCGATGGGAGATGGGGAGGCACCTGTCTCTGGCGCTGCCCCGGGGCGCGGGGGGACACCCGGAGTCATCCCTCCTGCTTCCACACTCGCTCCAGAAGATGGTGGTGTGACAGGTCAGAATAATCTCTTCTTGAAGGGTAACAAAAAACACAACTCGCTGCTTTCCCTGTTGGCGAGGATCCTTTGATATTTATTTTTTTTTTGGTATTCTGAGAGCCAGAGCTTTCGTAAAATGAGAGAGGGGGGGAAAAAAAAAACCCAACATCCTTGGATTTGCCAAGTGTTACACGATGGTTTCAAATGCAGGTGGTTTTCCTGCGTTTGTGTGAGAAACCTCCTGTGTGAGAAACCGTGGCCGTCCATCTGCAAATGAGTTTCTCCTTGTTCTGTACCAAACACTTCGCACGCCTTCCCCGCTCCGGAAAATGAGTGAAAAGTAGCTCCTTAAACAGGGAACTTCCTCCTGCGGGTTTCACTCTGGTCCTTTTATATATATATATTTTTTTTTTTGGATATTGAAATATGGTTATTGATTTTGTTTACAGCACTGAGGGTTTAAATTAAAGAAAATGTAACATTGCTCAAAGAAATGATTTAGCTATATGGCAAATGTCACCCCTCAATCCCTCAGTTCTTTGGAGTTTTATGAACTGCTCACCAGGAATAAATCCCTTTCTTGGCCATGGCTGGGGGTGGGAGGTGTCACCCCCTGCACAGGCCACTCTGCTGTGGCCCCACAATCTGCTGGGGGACTTTTTCCAGCAGCACCAGCCGTGGCTGTAGGGAGGCAAAGGCAGGTTCCTCACCGGGACAGGGGTTGCAGCTCCAGTGGAAGGCATCTCCGGAGCTGGAGGTCCCCACTGGTCTGGGCTCTTGGTGGCTGGTTCCCCACTGTCACCCAGGGCCTCCTCCGAAGTCCAGCACCTCCTCATCCATCCCCTTCCATCCTCCCTCCCCCGGGTTTGGGATGAGGCCCTGGCAAAGGACAGTGCCATTTACTGAGGCACCCTCCACAGCCCCACCAGTGGGGGCTGCGCCGTCTCCTGGTCCTGGTCCCTGAGACCCCCAGGCAGAGCAGTGCTGTCACAACTTGGTTGTTTTGTTTTCTTTTTTTTTTTTTTTTCCCCTTTTTTTTTTTATTCCCCCCGAGCGGATGGAAAGGCAACAAGAGACAATGGAGTAAAAAAAAATTAAATATATATATATATATGTGATAAACGCTAGTATTTAAATATAGCAGAAAGTGGGAGCCTGACAATAACTCAGCTACTAGAGAGCCAGTGCAGCCATCTGGAGACTGTGACACGTCCAAAAAGGGAGGGGGGGGGGGGTGAGGTGGGGGGAGAGAGACCTTAAAAGCGGAGGATTTCATGGCAGGCTGAAGTGTGTTCTCCACACAGGCTGCTGCTTTCACGTGGGGCAACGCCACTGCTGGCCCTTAACGTGCCCCCACCGGAGCGGTTTGGCCCAGCCCTGACTCAATGGCTTGACATCCCTTCCCTTTTCAATGCCGTCGCTATTTTAAAAATAGGTTTTGTTTAGTTTTGTTGTTTTTTTTTTTTTTTAAGGCTGTTTGAATTTTTTAAATCCATAGGGCGGCAGTGATTTATAAACATTCCCGGGCTCAGCTGTAGCTGGGCAGAAGGGTTGAGTTTGCTCTCAGCGTGTTTTTTTTTACCTGATTTTAATAATTGGAGGCAAATGTATTAGCAATCTTTTAGGTTCGTTTAAAAAAAAAAAATCTGTGCAATTTAAACAAACGCTGAATTGTGTAATGGTTTGTCTGGGAATTACTTAGGCTGCACAGCGTAATAATATTTTATTAGCTGTCATTTGTTTTCTAGGAAGAAAACGGTGATTTTTATGTTGTGTGTGACGCGAAAACTTGGCACTGGAACAGGACAGTCCCCGAACGTAAATTCCTAAAAAGGTGGGACAGTAGTTGCCCAAAAAGGCGCAGACTTGAGAAAAATGGGGGTGGGTCGTTCCCTTTCCTGCCGCGGAGCAGGGTACAGATTAGGAGCCATTAAGGTTTGCCAGGAGTTGCTGGTCATAGAAGCCTGTTTAAGTGCTCACTGTCAACAAGGAAATCACGGGCAGCACTTAAAGTGGCTCACCTCTGATTTATTCATAAACCTCACACGAGCACTTGGCTTTGTTCTTGCTCGGGTAAGGGGGAACTGATGCCAATAAGAACGGGAATAAAGAGCTTCTCGCGTGGTCCAAAAGTGAATAGCACTTTATCTCAAAGCATGACCTCCCTTCCCGAGATCTGTTGTGCTACAGTTGACTCGGCGAGATGTGTATTCTCAGATGAATTGCTAGAAGAGGTTACAACAAATATCTACTTTGTAAACCCTCCAGATGCGAGGGGAACGGTGTAGCTGGGACTCGGGTTCTGACTTGACAAGGAGAGGTTGCGGCGCTGGTGGCGCAGGGAGAGGTCTCCGTTCCAGGCAGGGCTTTCTGCGGGTGTTTTTCACGTGAGTCAGAAAAACAGGACGGTGATGCGGCCGCCAGTCAAGCGAGAATTTTATATTCTTTAAGGGATTCATTTGGGAAACGTGTTTTGAGAAAAGCGGAGACGCGCACCCACAAACACGAGGTGGTTCAGTGACACCCCACCGCCTTCCCCCACCCCCCCCAAAAAAAAAAAAAGCCAAAAAAGGGAAAAATGAAAAAAAAAAAAGTTTATTTTGTTTTTTAGGCATGTTTGATTGCTGCGGCTTTATTTTTGTTTCTCTAAAAAAGGCAAAGCGGGCGCTCCCGGCCCGCGATGGGGGAAGGGACCTCTGGAGGACGGTCAACTGCCATGTTTGCACTGGGGCAGAGGTTGAGTACAGTTACTTAAATCCCCAGAGAAACATTTAGTTAAGGCCGCTCTCCCTCTGATCCCCTCCCAGCCCGCTCTGCTCTTCTCCTTCCCCACGCCGTTTGTTTTGTTGCCGTGGTTGGGGTCGGGCCGTCGCACCCCCCGCTCGCGTTTTTTGCCACGGACTCGACCAAAAAGAGTCATAATGGAAGACAGTGATGAGAGTTAATGATACGTCTTTGATAAAGCAGTCCTCGTGTGCAATCTGATCACAGCCATCAGCTCATTTGTCATGGCTGAAGTGAAAATGTCAGGACCAATGAGTGTATCAGTGCTGAAGGGGGCGAAAGGGCTTTTGGAGACACTTTTGTGCTGGGAGTGGGCCATAGCTTAGATGCAGCTCTGGGGAAATGCTGGGATTAGCCAACTCCGTGCACAAATCCCTAGCATAACAGAATTAGTTGGGAAAATGAGGTTTGTTAGGGGGGAAAAGAAAAAAAAAAAAAAGAAAAGTATATATCTGCAGAACTGCTCTAGGCTGCAGCCCAGGAACTATGCAAAACAATAAGGCATTTTCATTAAAATAATTTCAGCAATGTGAATGTACACACATTCCAACAAAAATCACAACTGGTAGCCAACATCATAACAAACCCCATCCTGATGCGTTTTGCATATGGACGGGGGTTTGCTTCTACCAGACAAAAAAAAAAGAAAAAAAAAAGTGCCTTTAAAATAAATACAATCTCTACAGCCTTAAAAGAAGGTTGTCTGAATTTGACCCAGTGGCAATTAATAGAGCGTATTTAACCACCAACTGATGCTGATGGTCATTCTGCTGGGGTTGGTTCGGGTGGCAAGGGAGGGCAGTGCCCCCACTGCAGACACATCCTCATGCAGGTGTTGTTCCTACCACGGGAGCGTACTGGTGGCCAGACTGGGGCTCTGGTGGGCTCTGGTGGGCTCTGGTGGGCTCTGAGCTCTCTGAGGGCTCTGCCCTCTTCTCTCCTTGGCTGGTCTGGACGAGGTGCTGTAGCAGAATATCTCCGTAGGCAGATGTAGGAAACCCTATTGTATACAGCTGCCCTGCCAGGACTGCAAATGCAAATTATTTAGGCCTCTGAAGAGCAAGGTTTAATATCCACCCCCCTTTTTCCTTTTTTTTTTTTTTTCCCTTTCTGCATCCATTACAGTAACTCTGGATGGTTTTGGCAGCCACTTCCCATTCTGCTCTTTAACCTTGGTGGATTCCTGGTCTCGATGGTGTCCCGCAGCAGAGTCCCACTGTCTCTCACCCCTTTGCTCCTCTCGTCGTCAGCTTTTAATTTGTCCCAGCTCAGCTTTCTGGGAAACGGGCTGCTCGTCTTTTGGGAGCCCTGGTCCTGCTTCCTCTTGCCTGCCCGGGGCGAGCAGGGGGCTTTGGCCAACACCTTGTCCATAAAAATGCTGAAGAAATCCGTATTTCTTTGGGGAAAGAAAGACATTTCTGAGCAGAGGTGCTCAGCGGTGGTGGAACTGCATATTTAACCAGGGAACCCCATCTCCTGCTCCGTGCCAGCCCAGGGGGAGCCAAGGGAGCCAAGGTCATTCCTTCCCCGGCACCCGGAGTGGTACCCGAGGAGTTGCCAGGACACTGGGCACCTGTAGATCATTGTCTGCCCTGGCCACAGCCTGTTTGCCTGTGGAAGGGGTATTTATTTGCCTGTGTTGATGCACTTCCCCTGTGTTTGATACTGCAGAATGTGGTGTGGGTGGCTTTGGGGGGGTTCACAGGCCGCCAGCACCGGGCTGGGGATGGTTTTCCCTTTGTCTGGTGGAGGTGGAGGTGCTGCTGCAAGTTTGGCCTCTTCCCTCAGGATTTAACGGGAGGCCCAGGTGGTGATGGGGTTGGGTACCGGCTCCCATGCATCGGGAGCCACCACCATCACCACCAGGCCTGAGGAACGGAGAGAAGGGTGGCCTGGGGTGGCACCGTCCCTGTCCCCATCCCTCGCCGTGCTCGGGTTATTTAGCACGTCCGTGCCGCTGCCATGCCTTGCCCAGCGTTCATCCCTGGTGGAAAACCACCTTTTTTCTTTCCTAAAAAAACTTGGGCAGAAGTTTGGGAGCGGGCAGGATGCGCGGGTGGGGAGCAGGGGACGTGTGGCAGAGCCGGGGAACATGGCTCAGGGAGCAGGGAGAGCCCAGGCTCCAGTGTGTGAAACCCCCCCTTCATGGCCATGGGCTTCAGGCTCCTGGTCCCTCTGGGCCTTCTCGAGCCGTGAGCGTGGCCATGGGGCCTGCAGAGAGCGGGCGGCCTGGAGCCTGGCACAGGAACGGGCACCCAGGCCGCAGCCACTGGCCCCTAAACCCCAAAGGCTCCTCTCTTTGCGCCTGTCAGCACGAGTGGCAGCAGCAAAGTAATTTATTTAATCTAACTAGTACTTATCTTTGTTAGGAGTCGTCTGCAGATTTCTTCCATTTCATGTACAGTGAATTGTCCCTTCTCAGATAATGCGCTCGTACAACCTCTTTCTTTGTTTCTTTCTTTTTTTTTTTTGTTTAATTCTATTGATTTCCAGTATTGAAGTGAAATATCTGATACCTGTTTCCTGCACTTTGACTGTTCGTACTCAAAGAAGCTGATGAGATTCTTCCCTCCCTTCCACGAGCCCTTTAGCTGTTTTAAATGTATAATTATCATTGCATGTCATTTGATAGCTGCACTAATTGCTGCCAACCATTGTCTGTTTGCACTTAATGCTGAAACCTGATCAACATCCTGCTTTGGTTGATGTTTGGTGGTAAACTTTAATTAACTCTTATTGCATTGAAGAAGAGCTCAGTCTCTGTGCTAACTAATCATTTACCTTCATTATGTCCTGACAGCTCCACTTGTTCCTGGTACTAATAGATACACCAGTCAGTAAATAAACCTGCAAACCTTCATGCCTTGAAGTTGTTCCACATTGATATTTTGTTGCTTAAAGTATAATGGGGTAAAGATAATTATTTCAGTGAGTTTTGTATCTCTGCTTTTCCAGACACCAATCTCAAATTGCCTTTTTCATGCCAGACAATATCATTTTAATAGTAACTGTAGATTTAAGATAACATTATTCCTTCAGCAGGGTTCCTATATACATGCATCTTTTGAATCAATACAATTAAGCTTGTCTCCTGTTGGAATTCTTGTAATTATTTTTCCTGAAATACTTTTCCTGTAATGATATTGAAGTTAAAGTAATCAGGTTACTGGCAGATCATGTAAAATTCAACTCAAAATTGCTGGCTGCTTGATTTTAATTTGTCTGACATCAAGTTTGTTTGAAAAGGGATAATATGTGGTTAAACCAAGGAGCTTATAATTATGGTTGACATTTGTTTGTTTATAATGAAATCTAATTAAAGTTCATACATTTTAAAACACAAAAGTTAATTACTGAATTGCTCACTTCACTTATGCACAGCAGTCAAATTAACTTGCAGAGCAAAAAAAAAAAAAATGACAAAAGACTATGCATAATCAAAACAAAATGCCCAGCTGATCTTGGCAATACAAAACAAATTTGCCATGATAATATTCTAGAAAAAACCAAATGCTTTATTAATAACTAAACTGTTTAAAAAACATCTTGTATTTTCACTGCCCAGGCTGATTTTAATGCAGAGTAATATGTAAATGTTTAACATGACTTGCAGTACCCACAGCTCTTCTGTTTCTCAGATGCACGACTGGAAGAGTGTTGTGCTCTTGTAAATGTGCTGAAAAGCACGATTCTTTTATTTTATTTATTTTTTTTTATTTCGGTGAAGGCTCTTTCTGGAGTAAGCTGCAGCTGGAGTGTCTGTGCGAGCGCTGGGGTGTTTGCTCCAGTACCTGCCTTGGGATAACTCTTAGGAGGATAATTGCAGCAGGTCTAGATGCCAGCAAATTGGTATCAGGGAGACAACAAAGTACTGCAGCGCTCGTGTCAGAGTTGGTTTTGAGACAAGGAAGGGGTCGGGTGAATATGACAGAGCCTCTTTGATTCTCTGGCCATCATTTGTTAGTTTTGCAACTGAGTTTTCCCTTCCCAATGCGCTGACAGACAACACGGCCCTACTTTAGTGAAATCACAAAGTTGGTGATAATTCACACTTTAAAAGATTATACTTCTCGATTTCCCATTATTGAAGTCTTTTTAGTATACTTACGTTCATATTGCTTTTTGATTAAATTAGGTTTAAGTTTAATGAAGAAAAACCCAAGTTTCTGTGTTTTTTTTCTCTGAAAAGCTGTGGATGCAAACAATCTCTTTCATAGTGTTTGAGAACAGGTGACAGAGCCAGGCAGGGTGATTTTTAGTGAAGACAATTAGGATTAATTTTCTAGCTGCTTCTATTTAATTTAGTTCCATGTGAGTTTAAAACAACATCTAATGTAAACTAACTTTGGTGAGAGTTAAAGAGATTAAATGGTGGAAGCTTTACAGATTGGGAGTATCGACAT
>NW_015090945.1:2726259-2742484 GCF_001431845.1 Calidris pugnax
CCAACTCTCTCAAGCCTGTCCTCCCAGGAGAGGGGCTCCAGCCCTCCCAGCATCTCCATGGCCTCCTCTGGCCCCACTCCAACAGTCCTTCTGATGTTGGTGGCCTCAGAGCTGGAGGCAGCACTGGGGGGAGGTCCTCCCAGAGCGGAGCAGGGGGACAGAATCCCCCCCTGGCCCTGCTGGCCACGCTGCTGGGGATGCAGCCCAGGATGGGGGTGGCTTTCTGGGCTGCCAGCACACGTTGACAGCTCGGGTTGAGCTTCTCATCCACCAACACCCCCAAGTCCTTCTCCTCAGGGCTGCTCTCCAGCCATTCTCCACCCAGCCTGTATTTGTGCCTGGGACCGGGGTGACCCAGGTGGTAATTTGCGAGGTGATAGCTGCAGGGATGGCAGGAGCATTGCAGGTTCAAGCAGAAGGCAGTGAAGGAGCTCCACCTGCCCTGGGGTGCCCTGCTCCAGCCCCCTGACCACCCTTGTAACCCCCTTTTCCTCTCCTCCACCCCTGCCTGCAGGGTCCGTGGGCAGAGAATGAAATTAATTGATTATGTAACGAGGTGCTATCAAATTAACAAACTAGAACAGATAAAGGCAGCTCTGTTTTCTGCAGTTTTTAATTATCTGAATAGGTCAATGTTTTCAGGCAGGAATGCGATCTTTTTCGTTCTTACCTGACAATGGCCCTTTATAGTTAGCAAATTGTCTGTATTCCAAGTATAAGAGGGGGCAAATTGGACTCAAATGCTCGTGTGTGAGCCGTGTACTGTCAGTCCAGTACCTGGTGGTACAGATTCCTACTAAAAAGAGTTCTCAAACTTTGTTTGGTTCTAATGTTGCCTTTTTTTGACGTACCTCAATTGTCCCAATCTTGTTCGCTCGGTGTATTTTAAAATTAGGAATGCTGAGATCAGGTACCAAAAGTAGCTAAATTAGTATAGATATGCTTATCCTAATTGCTATATGGTAGATATATATATATTGACCTACCTCCAGCGTCATTTAAAGGATATAGCAAAACTACAATTAGTGCTGTGTAAGTTAATCTAGGCTTTTAAGTTACAAAAGCATTGCTGTTTTGTTATTTTATTGATCAACTTTCATGCCTTTGAAAATACAAATTCCAGAATGACATCATGCCCAGTAGGAGTAATTAAAGCTATCTGATGAGGGAATTTAGAAGTTGAAAGGGATGATTGTAATTGATCCTGATTCAATCCTATTACAGCTTTTTATAGTTTAAGCTCTAGAGAAAGCAAACTCCTTGTCAGGGCTTTATTTTACGGATTCCTTTGTGTGTGCTATGCTTGCCGGTCTCTACTTTCCCTTTTAATTTTTTTTTTCCTTTTTTTTTTTTTTTTTTTTTTTTTTTTTTTTTATTTTTTTTTTTTTTTTCCTTTTTTTTTTTGTTCTTCTTCTTCTCCTGTAGTAAATAATGAGCTGCCGCCCGAAATCCGGCTTGCCAGTGGTCAGCTAATGGGTGATGACCTGTCCCTCCTTACTGCAGGAGAGCTGTCACCTTACATCAGCGACCCGGCGCTGAAGCTCTTCCAGTGTGCTGTCTGCAACAAGTTCACCTCCGACAGCCTGGAGGCCCTCAGCCTGCACGTGAGCGGCGAGCGCTCGCTGCCCGAGGAGGAGTGGAGGGCTGTCATTGGAGACATCTACCAGTGCAAGCTCTGCAACTACAACACGCAGCTCAAGGCCAACTTCCAGCTCCACTGCAAGACTGACAAGCACATGCAGAAGTACCAGCTGGTGGCCCACATCAAGGAAGGGGGCAAAACTAACGAGTGGAGGCTGAAGTGCATCGCCATCGGCAACCCCGTCCACCTCAAGTGCAACGCCTGTGACTACTACACCAACAGCGTGGATAAATTGCGCTTACACACCACCAACCACAGGCACGAGGCGGCCCTGAAGCTGTACAAGGTAAGAAGGCAGTGGCAGCAATTGCGGTCGGCGCCGAGTAGAACGAGGAAATTAACCGCTTCGGTGCTAATCGAGGCAGACTTTGATTAATCAGCAGGGTAAATGTTTACTGAAACAGGCGTATAATCGAGCAAAACCCATGCAGGCTCCTCAGGGTTCATCATGATTCACCCGAGGGCCCCTTTAGGATGCACTTACTGTGAACAGAGGGAGTGGAAGTTCTTTCTGAAAAAAAAAAGTTATCTCTTAACAAATGACAACGGGTGTTTTATGTCTTTCGTAATCTTCTCAGACTTTGTCCGTTGCATTTTGATCAGAAGCTTGACAGAGATTGTGGAAAATGATGATTTTTCCATATGGTGTGCAGGGAAGGAGATCCCTTTCTGGCATATGCGTCCGTTTGCAACAATAATCTGTCACAGCCAGGTTATTTTACGCAGGTATTTTCAGTGAGCACATGCAAGATGCCACATTATTACCAAGGATATTCAAAAGTGAGCACTGTCATCCTTTTGTCTGCCCTTCTTTTCCAAGCCAATAATGATTTTTCACAAACATGAAAGGGTGTGGTGTAGATAAATATGTTAGTAGAATGGCAACTATATTTTTATCTTTACTGGAAAAAACTATGTGGATATAATGAATATGTGGGAGTGATGAATACCATTTATTACACAACTTGTCATGACTTTTTCCAAACCCTAATTATGGGGTAACTTATTTTCTGCAGTGTGTTTACTGGATTGGCTTGATTGTCTTGGTTCAGTACAAAATATAACACATTCATTTCCAAGATGAATAACTTTGTAACTTATTAAAAACTTCTTTTGTCTAGGGGATATAAAAATTCAGGAAATATTGCAAACCATTAGTCACTGTAACAAGCTCTAAATATGATTAGAAAATCCATTTTGCAAGTGTTATCTATTGATTTATACTAGAAATCTGTGATAACTAAACTATCAGGAGTCATCTGCTGATTACAGCAACTATGCGGGTTTTCTCATCAGGTTGAATGTGTGTACACGGCACAAATATGGAAAAGCCCCAGCAGGCCTCTAGTTTAAGCAAGAAATAAAGTTTTCCTGGTGTTCAGCCATGTTCAAATAGTTGTTCGAAGTTAACATGGGATGCCCGGGCAGCAACATGGATTTTAATTTTATAACCTGATAGTTGTCACCTTGGTGGATCTGTTCTGGACAAAAATGGCAGTGACACAAGACAGGGTCTGTGATATTGTCCCACCATGCTGGCTGCTCAGCTAATTTAATCTTATATTTTATTTACATTGCATTTTTCCTTAACTCTAGGGAGGTGAGGGTTTTGTGCTTGTTTGTTGTTGGTTTTTTTAAAAGATGCAAAGTCCCATTTTGAAAAGTGCCAAAAGAGCGGAGAGTAGAGTGAGACAGTTCCTGCCTCAGCAGCAAAACTGCCTTCAGAGGTTCCCACTCCCCATCATCCACGACGTGGTTCCTTGCTCCCTCCAGTGAGGCTGATTGCGGAGCCACGCTCCGAGTCAGGGTTTTTAAATGATCCAGGTTAAACCTAGTTTCTCCCCATCTCTTTTTTGAAGCGTTACCTTGGGTTATTTCAAGGGTCTGTTTTAGAACACCGCTGTTCAGAGATGCTGCTGCAAACCGTGTCCCAGAATGGGTGATGGGAAGGCAGAGAGCTTCTCTCGGATGACTCCACTGCAAAAGCTTTGGAGACTGTTGAAAAAAAAGATGCCAGTTGCTTATTTTTTAAATAAAGCTATAGGCGTAGCTGTGGAGTTGCAAGGTACAAACTATCTACTCAAAACAGCGCTGTCTCTTCACTCAGCCCAACCTCTAGAGAACCCTTCGTCAAATGCATCTGGGTTTTCAGCACACCCTACAAATATTTGATTTAGCATATGAAGGGAGTGAGTCCCAGCTCTTAGCCCTCACCACCATCCCTGGAGGTATTTAAAAACGGGGCAGACATAGTGCTTAAAGACATGGTTTAGTGATGGTTTTTGTCAGTGTTGGGTTGACGGTTGGACTTGATGATCCGAAAGGTCCCTTCCAGCCCAGGCAATTTTATGATCCTGTGATCACTAAAAATGTCCTGCCGCTGACCCTGCTGCTTTGCCAGCTCCTAGTTTGTTGGGTGGAGCAATTCAGTAGCGCCCGTAGCTGTCAGACATGGCAAATGGCCATCGCTGACCTTTTGAATTCAGTCTCTGCATCAGTTTGGGTGAAAGACATCCCAGTCCTTCTCCAATGCACGAGCTCTTAGGCACCCTCAAAGCTTCGTGTGCACAGAAGGACAAGTGGAAATGTACTGTTGGTAACCAGGAGCTACAAGTCTGCTGATACGTGTATTTTCAAAGGCTTGTCCCTAGGATTCTTAGTGAGAATCTCAGCTTTTTAAAAAAGTTTCTGTCCCTCATGACTTCTTAGAGAAGCTTGGAAACATGAAGCCCACTAGGCTTAACCAACTCCCAGAAAGCAGAGCGCATGTACACATGCACACACTATTTTTATATAATCTCATTTTGAGGCTAATTTGAAGGAGAGGACAGGACTTATTTAAAACATCAATTGGGGTATTAGTATTATTATTTTTTAAGATTTGGGGTTGGCAGTACTACAATGTGTCCCAAATACCAAAATGTTCCAGATGTGTGTGCTTTATAACAGAGTGTAATGCCTCGGTATGTCACCCAGAAAACTTTAATTTTCGTTGTGGGTGTACATTCAGGCCTCAAGGTGGAAATAAATGAGATTTTGAAAGTCTGTAAAGTTATCTGCTAGCAGACTTGATAGTTTTGTCAGGTCTTGGTGAAGCTGTTGACACCAAGAGAGTTGTAAACTTTTTTTTCTCTTGATACATCAGACAAACTTTTAGAGCACCTAAGGAAAAAAAGAACATTAATTTGTATGAATAATAGATATATGCCTTGGGAGCGATATCGAATATTCATGAATTGTGTTTATATTCAAGCAGCTCCTCTAACTCTTTTAAAATTAAGGTGCTGTGAATATAGTTTGGCAATAAAAACTTTAATACTAAAACCATCTGAAAGCACAGCAAAAGAATCTGTGACTTTGTTCCTTTGGTTTGTCAAGTACCTCAAAGTTTTTCCTTTAGTCACTTATATTTATTTAAATGTTATTGTTTTGTGAATTTTCTTTTTATAAATGTTGCCGTAACAGCTTGATTTCTCTCCCTGTGCTTAACTATGGATGGAATAAAAGGATGTCTTTTCATAACCGTAGCTTTTAAAGCGACGGTGAACATCAGAGCTTCTCTTCTGAAGCTGTATAATTTTAGGCCGTACTGAAATGTCACTTTTAGAGTTGGATTCTAAATGTGGCAAAGTGAAACCTTTAGCTGTTTTCTAAGGTATTTAAAAAAGAAATGGCCTGATTGCTCCTTAGAGAAGGAGGAATTCAGCGCTGGTAATGCGGCTGCTGGGAACCAGGACAAAGATGGCCTTACCCTGAGTGAACCCAGCTTGGCCTAAATGAGTTTCCCAAAGACTCACCTTTGGAATTGCGGGGCTCGATACTGGCAAATGAAACCAGAGGACAGTTGTGAGTCCTGTGCAGCTTCCGTCAGGAAATGTTTGGTGACTCCACAAGTAAATGGTCATCAAAAAAGTCAATGTTGTGGACAACAGGATAACCACGAGCCAGCAATGTGCCCTTGTGGCCAAGAAGGCCAGTGGTCTCCTGGGGGGCATCAAGAAGAGTGTGACCAGCAGGTGGAGGGAGGTCATCCTGCCCCTCTGCTCTGCCCTGGGAGGCCCCATCTGGAGCACTGGGACCAGTTCTGGGCTCCCCAGTTCCAGAATGACAGGGAACTGGTGGAGAGGGTACAGCAGAGGGCTACTGAGATGATGAGGGGCCTGGAGCATCTCTCTGATGAGGAGAGGCTGAGGGACTTGGGGCTGTTTAGTCTGGAGAAGAGAAGACTGAGGGGAGATCTGATCAACACCTATAAATACTGAAAGGGTGGGTGTCAGGAGGATGGGGCCAGGCTTTTTTCAGTGGTGCCCAGGGACAGGACAAGAGGGAACAGGCACAAACTGGAACAGAGGAAGTTCCACCTAAACATGAGGAGGAACTTGTTTCCTGTGAGGGTGGCAGAGCCCTGGCAGAGGCTGCCCAGAGAGGTGGTGGAGTCTCCTTCTCTGGAGACATTCAAACCCCCCTGGACACGTTCCTGTGGGACCTGCTCTGGGTGACCCTGCTCTGGCAGGGGGTGGACTGGATGATCTCCAGAGGTCCCTTCCCTTCCAACCCCGTATCATTCTGTGGTTCTGTAAAGAGAGAAAGCCTCTATGGCCACAGAGCACATTCCCATTCTGCAGGAGGAGGTGTCCGACTTCTGGGGATTTGGGAGGCTCAGGCAGGACAAGAATCGGTCTCGGTGGATAGAAAATACATCTATCTGGAATGGCTCGTAAGGTGGCCATTTTGTAGCTTAGTCAAATAACTTCGGGTTCAGGGGACCACAAACATCGTGTCCTGCGCTCATAAAATAGTTTCCAAATACTTCTAATAAATAAATAAATACAGGGTGGCCCTTTCTGCAAAGAAAGCCGGGGTGGCTGAAAGGCAGTTCAACCAATCATGAGTGACATGATCAGTTCCTAATCACAAATAAATATTAGAAGTTTGTCTATCCAAAACTATGATTCAATTAGCCGACGACAGCTTGAATATCCATTACTTTTATAGTGGGTATTTAGTGCAGTTTGTGCCGTGTGTGCAGGTATTTCGGAGCTGAGGGAGAGTGACAGGCAGCAGTTAGCAGGCTAATACTCAGCTGTGTGAAAACTACCCTGGTTTTCCCTTTATTGACAAAATATCGATCGCTAACACTATTAATGCTCTGATTGTCAGTTCAATTTGGATAGATCACTTTAGCTCTTGTGTTCCCGAGCAGCAAAGATATTACCCAAAAGGAGTGACCTGATTTCAGTTTGAGAAGGTTAAAGGTGAAAGGTTAGCTCAAAAGCATCATCTGCCTTGCTGCTTAACTTTAAACTGATCAATTTAATGAAAATCTGTTTTGCAGATGGTGTTTTAATGTCTTTGGCAGGATTTAGGCAGCTTTAACATTAGACGTATGCTAGTAAAAATTATTTCTTTATTTGACCAGAACAACACCTTTTCTTTTATGTTTTAAGGTAAAAGGCATGTGGGATATGGTATTTTGGCAAAGGACCCAGAAGCAGAAAGTGTTGATGATCTTTCCATATGGGCTCCAAAACAGAATACCCTTATGTCTATTGCTAACCAGGACTGAAGAAACAAACAAAGCTGTATTCATTTTTTTTTTTTTTAACCCTAATATTTTACTTTGAACCCATAAAAAAGCACTTCAGGCAGAACTGTCCTTAAAAAAAAGGCTTGTCTTCTCCTCCTGGGGTGGAATGCAGCAGCATGAACATCTTTAACCTGAGAGAGCCCACCGATTGTCTCTCCCAAGCCCTGGATGTGTAGAGGCGCTCTGTGCTCCTTCCTCCTCACACACCGAGCAGTGATTGTGTTCCTTAGCTGGAGACACCATAAATAATAGGGCAAATTAGTCAATCCAAACGGTCAGTTTTATCTGATGGGGGTTATCTGAATAAACAAAGCATTAGATCCGCAGGAGCGTAAGGCAGAGCTTTGTGTTTACATCTTCGGAGAGTCTGGCCCTCACAGTTTTTGCCAAGATAATTAAGTTTCAGCACAAGCACGTCTTTCTGTTTTCAGATGTGTGCAATTCAATAGGAATTTCTTGGGCTGCTAATGCAGTACTATTATATGTTAGCTTTGTAATTAGCTGGGACTCTACCCCTGTGCTGAAACGCATTGTAGTATTACACACACGAGCGTAGCCTGCGTGTAGCAGTCCCCAAAGTGGTGCCCTTTGTTTCATATTGACCTTCCAACTTATTTAAAAAAAGAGTTTACAATGAGCCTTTGTTTTGTCCACAAATGATCATAAACAGCTTTCTAAAGAGCCCAATAAAATGAGATAATCACAAAATGTATAACATCGCGTATTGAAAGAGTGGAAGAACAAACGGGGCCTTTGCTATATTTTATAGGATGGATTTATGGTCCGTCCCTGGGTCACGTAGGGCCAGGAATGTTCACGCTCAGCTGCTTGGTCCTGGCAGCATCCTCGGCGGGAGCTGCAGACACCCTGCAGCCCCTGCCCTTCAGCTGGGGTCAGGCAATGCTTTCCCGAAGCGAGGTGTCCACTCCTCTGCTGCTTCAGAGTCAAAACCTTAATTAGACCAGCTTTTTGCTTTTTTTTTTTTTTTTTTTTAAATTTTTTTTTATTCCTGCATCTGTCGTCAGCCAAGCAGAATAGCCTGTCTGGATTCCCTAATGCTGTTTGGGTATTTGGATTTTAAATCAGGCCGGGGCGTTGGATGCTCTGCTCATCTCCATCCCGCGCGGGAGGCACAAGTGGGATTTAGTCCTTAGGTAACTTTTAGCCTAAGAGTTCCCCGAGGAGCACTGCTTGGGCTTTTCTCATTATCCTTGTTCTGGATGAAAGCGTCGTTGTTAGGAATTAACAACGGAGGTGGGGGGGTGCAGTGTGTGCGTACGGGGACGGGGGGACCCACGGCCCCAACCACTGTGTTTGCTTTACTCTGTTTGGCGTGAAATGTTGATACTCCATCAGCCTGGAATTAACAGAAAGTCACAGTCTTTTCATTTCAATTGTCCTGCGCTAACTTTTTAATTTAAAATCAAATATCCTAGATATGTGCCAGTCCAATTATTGAACTGTCATTGTCCCAGTATGATGGTAAAAGAGGTCAGGAGATTGTGCAGCATTGATTTGCATAAAAATCATTGTGGAAAGGAAATTGGAATATGTCTGCACATCAGAGGAGCCAAAACATGCTTTGCTTAATCTTATTCTTGTTGTTTGTTTGGGTAAAGAAAGCTTTTTTCACGTAGTGATAAACAGAAGTTACTCTCATTTGTTGCTAAACATCAACCTCACGATAGAGGATATTTCAATTTTTATAGTACTTTCAGGTTTATGTTCATTTAAGGTTTTAAATGTTTTATGGAATTTAATTTCCACTGTGAGTTTCAGTTACTGTAATTCAGACTGTGCTGCTGTGCTTACATGTATTAAGAGACACCAGTGTTCAAAGAAGCATTGTGTAGCCAGCTGTACATAGCTACACAGAGCATCTATGCCTGCTGCATATACTTACACAGCAGAGACAAGTGCATTTATTTAAAAAGATGAGCAGAACAGTAATTTCAAACCTCTTCTTTTTATTTTAAATTTAAAATGTAATAGTAGGGAGATAATTTTTCACATTCTATGTCATGTATATTTAATGGGATGTTCAGGTGCTGCCTGGCTCTCAGGTAGCCCCGCAAAATGGTCCCTGTAACAAACAGCAGGGGTTGTGTTGGGCTTCTGGCGCTCTGCCCCGGCAGAAAGGCACTCTCACATCATGGTTGAGAGAATCCCCATGTTTTTCCCTCGAAATGCTGCGTGGGATCCCGGCCTGGGTGCTGGGATGTGTGAGGATGCTCTGTGGCAGGGGGCTGTGCAGCACGGTCGGGGCAGGACCTGCCATGCTCAGCCCTGGCGCTCCTCGGGGAGCAGGGAGGAGAGCAAAAGAAAAAGGAGGAGAGAGAAAAAAAAGGATCAGCCTCATTTATTCAGCGCACAAAATGGCTGTGTAACAGCTGGGCTTTGTACCTGGAGTCCTTTCCTACTGACATTAGAAATATGTCATTATTTCTGACCAGGGTTCAAAGTGGAGGTGCAGTGTGTAGTGTGTGCACGAGTGTTGTGTCGGTGTGAGTGCATGTGTAGATGTGCATAAATAGATGGCAGGGATGGATTTAGCAGCCACTCCCTCCCAGCCTCGTAACACAGGGGGTTTTTTTTGTTACCCTTAGGAGATTTTAGCTGATATTACGCAACTCGCTACAGGTGTCTTCTCTAAAATTGTAATTACAGTTTACCAGACTCCCAGGTGGGATTTTTCTCCATCTCTTCCATGCATTTAAGAATGAATGCTAAAAAAAAAAATAAAACAAAACCAAAAAACAAGACTGAGAAATGACAGGAAAGTTGTATTTTGACATGCAGATGTGTACTTCAGCTTCTGCTCAGTGATTTAGGAGAAACTTTCCCTTGGTCTGTGCATTTGTCAGTCCATCCAAAGTGCCAGAACTGGGAAATTATAGGAAGGTTGATGGGAATAAAACCTCAGGGACCTCGTACGTACAGGGCAGAGTTTTGAGCTGTTTCAAACACAGATCTTGAGACTATGTTGGCTCTATATGTGTCTGTCCTGCTAAACAGACAAAATAATTTTCTGCATTTATTTTTTTCCTCTTTTGGGGTGCTTCTGGAGCAATGCTCAGTCAGATTTTGTAGGGAGGGATAGAGAAGAGGCTGGTGTGAATTGGATGAGTAACACCAATTCTGTTGGTTTTAGCAAGAATCGGGCACAACGCGGGAGACGTATTTTATGGGATAAACTTCCACATGTGTGTTTGTGGGCAAAATACAACACAGTACAACAGGAAATTGATAGTAATTACATTAGAATCATAGAATGGTTTGGGTTGGAAGGGATCTTTAAAGACCATCCAGTCCCACCCCCTGCCCTGGGCAGGGACACCTCCCACCAGACCAGGTTACTCCAAGCCCCATCCAGCCTGGCCTTGAACCCCTCCAGGGATGGGGCAGCCACAGCTTCTCTGGGCAACCTGGGCCAGGCTCTCACCACCCTCACAGGAAAGAATTTCTTCCTAAGATCTAATCTAAATGCCCACTCTTTCATTTTAAAACCATTATCCCTTGTCCTGTGGCTCCCCTCCCTGATCCAGAGTCCCTCCCCATCTCTCCTGGAGCTCCTTGAGGGACTGGAAGGGGCTCTAAGGTCTCCCCGGAGCCTTCTCTTCTCCAGGCTGAACCCCCCCAACTCTCTCAGCCTGTCCTCACAGCAGAGGGGCTCCAGCCCTTGCAGCATCTCCGTGGCCTCCTCTGGCCCTGCTCCAACAGCTCCATGTCCTTCCTGTGCTGTGGGTAAATATGGGTAGGGTTTTTATGGTAATAAAATGTAAATGCCAAGTGGTAGCTTGTAGTATTTTTTGATGCTGGAGATCTGTCTGTTGGGCTGGTGCAGGTAATACAGGCAGGTAGCGCAGAATGATGATGGTAGCTCCTCGTGCTGATGTGTAAAGAAGGCAAAGCTTTGCTCAGAACCCCAGGACCGTGCAGGAGGACGTCATGGACGTGACCCCCTTGGTCTGTGGCAGAAGTTGCCAGCCCCACCGTTGTGCAGCAGACACACAGACAGAGCAGCCTCGGGGGAAACTCTGTGTGTGACTCTCCCCGTGGGAGGGAAGGCATTAAGATAATCTTTAGCTTTTAAAGGCAGGGGGCACTGAAGGAAACAAAAATTGAGCAAAGGTAGTCCTTGAATGATGAAGAGTGCAGATTCCCATGCCTGGGGCATCCCACTGCAGTAGCAGTGACAAAACCAGAAAAAAAAAATAATGGTTTTGTCATATAGGAAGAGTATGAGCAATGCTCCTTGCTTATATGCACGAATAGGAAGCGACGTATTGCTAATGGGAGCCGTGAATGGTAACGCATTAATCTTATTCCAAGAGTGGATATTTGACCACATGAGTTGCCTCCCAACAAATGTCATTTTTTTTCCATGTAAAGCCGTTATCCTAAACTGTTAATCAAACCATGCTGTTAACGTGATGCATGTGTCTAAAATACACAACTGTGTAACTACTGGTTTATTGCTGGATTGTATGCAGGCAAGTGAGCATATAGGGACAGTGTTCAGGAGTCTGCCCAAAGAGGAGTGGTTGTTTGTAATCCATGTTCTCCCTTGTAAACTCTCCCGAGAACGTTGTATGGTGTTTCCTTGCTCTGCTTCTGGAGAGAACCATGGAGCCACCTTCACCCATAAAGGCAGCACAGAATCTTCTGTTCAGGGATATTTTGTGCCCGAATTTTTGATAGAAGAGTAGGTTGCCCTTACTCAGAGAAAGTTCAACATCAATCCTGTTGTCATGACCCTGTTCAAAGCAAAGGCCTACAGTAGAAACTCTTCTTTGGCAGTCACTTCCAATGGGCTGTATCATCTCGTTAGGAAGTTGTTTGACATGTATGGAATTTCTCCACTGACATCCTAAACTTGTGGTTGGGCCTATGGCTGGGAGAGCGGGAGAGGTCAGTTGTCTCCAAACTGCTTTGTTAAGAAGGAAGATGTTTTCCGTGGGGAATCCTGGAAAGTTGCCACTGGCTGAAGGATCACACCAGGTATGGCTGATGTTATCCATATGCTGAATTCAGAACTCTGGTTTCTAATGGCAGAAGGAAGGGCACTTATTCTCATTCACAATCAGAATATCTAGAGTTGGAAGGGACCCATAAGGATCATCAAGTCCAACCCCCTGCTTCTTGCAGGACTACCTAAAACTACCTAACCCATATGACTAAGACCATTGCCCAGACAGTCCTTGAACTCTGACAGTCTTGGTGCCCTGATGGCTTCCCCAAGGAGCCTGTTCCAGTGACCGACCACCCTCTCCCTGAAGAACCTTTTCCTAATGGCCACTCTGAACTTCCCCCGGTGCAGCTTCATTCCGTTCAAACAACAATGTTCCTATTTTCTGTGTGACCCAGACAAAAACTCTCTCTCTGAGAAACAGATGGAGGCAAAAATACTAGAGTTTTCTAATTGAATAAACACTTTGTGAATGACCAGAAGCTTGATATTTTTACAGCTCTAACAATGAAACAAAGTCTAAGCAGGGTCTTTGTATTCTTGCTCTTTGTGTCTGCAAGTGATGAGAGCATGGAAAAAGCCTTGCTTTACTACTGAAATGAGACAGCTTTTAGTATCTAGATGTTACTATTTTGGAAACACCCTTTGGCATTTGCAGATATGTGTGCAGCTAATGAATGACTGGAAATTAGGAAGAATGAAGCTGGTGGAAAAAACGAGGCCAAACTCCAAGTGCTTTTGAAAAACCTTATGTCCTTATTTGTCCAGAAACTTCTGTGACTCAAAATATTTGACCCAGGAGGAAGTCAGGACCCTGCTGAGATATATCAGAAGTCAGCTCTCAGATGACAAAGATCACAGGCCACAAAAAAGTAATTTAAGACTAATTTTCCTAAATTTCTGTCCTAGACTCATTGGGCAGGTTGGAAAGCACTACTGCATTGGCTCCTGGGGCTAACGTTATCACAGATGCATCTCGGAAATAGGTGGTGGACTCAAGTTGTGGACGTCCTCTGTCAGTTTTTGACTTGCTAAGATGGTCTTGTAGGCAATGCTGAATTGGATACTCTGTCAGTGTGCTCTGTCTCCCCGTTCCTACATCCACTGGTGTTTCTTGTGGCATGCCAGGCTTCACCAGTACCTTCATGATGCTTGAATTGCTTTGACTTATAGAACTCAAGGGGTGAAAATCTTTGGAACTAGTCATTGGGACTCCTGATGGGTATTTTTGAGAAAGAGCAAATCTTTTCTCAGTTAGACACTTTGCAGCTTCTTTGAGTGGTTTTGTTTGTTTGTTTGTTTTAATTTCTTGGAAAAACAAAAGGAAGAGTTTTGTGGGAACATCTCTGACTCAACATATTACATGTAGGACTTGGATTGAGAAGTCTTTCTGGGGTGTTTCTTTTCTTTCATGAGTTCTCCCCTGTACAGCTCAAATACTGTGGCCTCAAAAGTAGCAAACAGGTTTACCTAAAGCATTTTGAGGCATACAAAGGGCAAGAGCTCTGCTGGTTTTGAAGAGCTGTGTGTGTAATATTTTTTATGGCGAGGAAGAGAGTTGAGCTGGTAATCGATAAAAGGAGAGCTCTGAAATCTCACCTTACAGAGTTGGAGCCCATATCCCAGTTCATGCAGCTTCTGTGCTCTGCAGATACAAAGGCTTTGTGCTTCACGTGTTTGCAACAGCAACTCTCCTTTACTTCTAGTAGTTGTTTGTCCTAATAGATTTAGAAAGTAGGCTCGATACTGTCTGGACTAGGAAACAGAGCATGGCCTTGGGGAAAGGGAAAATGTGTCTGTAAGAGAGCAGAGGTTTGCCCCCAGTGTGTTTGGCAGTCTAAATGGACCTTACAGAAAGGTAATTAAGCATACCGCTTAATTTTTTCACATATGTGAAGAAATATCTCTCTGTCTTTCTGTCCTCCTGTATTTACCTGCAGACACGCTTAGCAGAATGTCTGTTGCTGGAAGGGAGGGGTTAGAGATGGAGCCTGAAGTTGTCTGTGCTTGGGAGAACTTGGAGAGACAGATATTGTCCAAGAGCAGTGGTAGGGAGGAGGTCACAGCTGTTGGAGACTGGGTTTCTAGCAGAGGGAAGCAAAAAGGCAGGTGTGTGTGCATCTAAAAGCGTGCACTTCCCAAGAGCATAAACAGGATTTAAAACCATGTGTGTCCACCCATTCCCCAGGCTGCCACCGTCACCTGTGTGACACTCCACACACCTCTCCATCTGCTAGTGTCTGCCGAGCTTAAAGGTTGCATTTTCATTTCTCTTCTGATTTCCTTCTTCCAGTCACTCATAATTTTCTTATAGACACTTCTCAGGGCTGAAATTATCAGGATTTGGTCTGGGTGTAAAGAATATTTCTTTCTTCTTTGGAGCTGTTTTTGAGCCACATAACCCTGGGCCTGTCCCAGTGAAAATTGCAAATAAAGTTAGTGGAGTACATCTCTCGCCATGGCTGCCTCCAACAGAAGAAAACGCTGTTTTAGAAGCAGCAACACATAAATAGGCCAAGTATGCAATCATTGTCCTATCACAGCAAATTAAACCATTAGTCCCCCTTATCTAATCTCTGTGCTCCAGACTGGCTAACAACAATTGCTTCTCAGAGCAGAGCAAAAAAAATCTTTCATGGGCAAATATGGAATAATATTGCTCATACAGGAAAATCCTTTTTCTTCTTGTATGTCCCCTGTACTTAAAGAACAATGAATTAACATCATATGAGTTCAAGTATCTTTGTTTCTCCCCCAAAAGATGGTCTTTGGGTGATCTTATATGTACACAAACATCAAATCAGTTTATAAACTGAACTCTTGGCTCAACCACATGCAGTGGGAAGGAGTTCCACAGGTTAATTTAACCTGCATATAAAGATCATTTTTCAGCTTTCAAAAATTTATGTCATTCATTTAAGTTACTAAGTTTTGTTTTTTATTCGTCTGGTAAGAGAACAAGATCACGTGTTCTTACTCGCTTTATGATCCTTCTATGTAATCTTTATATCTTCATCATTATCCTTATGATTATTTTATGATCTTTCTATCATGTCTGTCTTTTACTTACACTGTTCATACACCAAAGAATTTCAATCTGTTCAGTGTTGCTTTTAGTGGAAGTTTTTCCACAGTTCTGCTAATCCCATCACTGATCTCTGCACTCCTTCCACTCTTGCTAAGTTTTTCTTGAGATACACAGATATTTCAGAACTGAACACGCTGTTCTCAGAGGAACTGCATGATCTTACTGTCCCATGCCTGGAGCATCCAAAAATATAACCTGCTTTAAACAAATCCTCTTGCGTTCTGTGCTGGAAATCTGTTGCCTTTCTTCGCATGCCTCTTCACATGCCCTCATTCCTACTGACGCCCAAGTCTTCTGGAGCAGTTACATTTAACTTAAGACACCAGTAACATGTTCAATTGGTTCAAATTATTCCTTCTAATCTGCATTTTCTTGGATTCATTTGTCAATACTGAATTTCAGCTGCGTGCTCAGGTACCTTTAAACCTCTTTGGTGTTCCTGACGGTTCTCTGGCTCGTCTTGACTGGCACGAAATCTTTTACACCTCCTGCAAGATCGGTCCTAGTTTGATGTTAAAAGGCCCAGAGGTAACTTTTGTCCTGTTAAATGGCCTGTTAGTTCCCCCAGCTTGCTTTCTGTCTCCGTCAGCTTCTAATCCATGACTTTTTTGCCTCTGTGTTCAGTGCCTACACTAAGTGGTTAGGTCACCTCCTGCTCAGACAGCTGAGAGGGGAAAACTCCAGCTCTGAATTATCCAATGGAAGAATTCATTTCCCCCTAATACTATGGGAGCAAAGGAAGGAGGCATCCAGCTTCCTTCTTTAGGGCTACAAAGATGATGAAGGGCCCAGAGCATCTCTCTGATGAGGAAAGGCTGAGGGACTTGGGTCTGTTTAGTCTGGAGAAGAGAAGGCTGAGGGGGGATCTGATCAACACCTATAAATACTGAAAGGGTGGGTGTCAGCAGAGGAAGTTCCATGTAAACATGAGGAGGAACT
>NW_015090945.1:2742494-2777494 GCF_001431845.1 Calidris pugnax
TTGTAAACATGAGGAGGAACTTGTTTCCTGTGAGGGTGGCAGAGCCCTGGCAGAGGCTGCCCAGGGAGGTGGTGGAGTCTCCTTCTCTGGAGACGTTCAAACCTGCCTGGACACGTTCCTGCTCTGGGTGGACCTGCTCTGGGTGACCCTGCTCTGGCAGGGGGTTGGACTGGATGATCTCCAGAGGTCCCTTCCAACCCCATATCATTCTGTGATTCTTCTTTTCCTCCACCCCAATCGACAGCTGCCTCCTGTTGCTCTCCCAGTTTATGCTATATGTAGTGATTTTGGGTGCGAACACCTGTAGGCAGTTAACTACTCATTGAGCCTGAAGAGCCGAAATAGCTAATTGGCCATCTATCTGCAGATACTTACCCCAGATATTCACGTGCTGGTGCAAACCAGAAGATGTTGTTTCTGTGTGGGGACGGCAAGGCTGAGGCAAAGCTCAAGCGGATTCTTTGTAGTGTGCTCTGTTCAGTGCTAACTTTAATGTATTATTGATTGTTATTAAGGTGCACCACGAAATACAGATGGGGTGTCCGTAGTGGTTGAACTCGTACTGAGGGAGCTGTGTTGACTTTTGGATTGTTCTGGCCTTCATGCTGCTTGACATTAAAACCTTTCACATTAGGGTTTAGAAGCGGAAGAAACATATAGTAACTAAGTTACCCCGTGTGAAGTGTGCAGTAATGTGAAAATGTGATGCCAAACGCTCTCCCTGCCAGGTCAGCACAAAATTTGAAATGAAATACTAATTTCAGAGCAAGGCAGGGAGTTCCGATTCCCCGTGTGAGTACACGCCAACGCCAGTTTAGGGCAGTCGCCCCCTGAATTTAAATGAGTGGTTCTACCTGCCAGCTGCGAGGGAAGGGCAAAAAGTAGGGGCATTTCGGGATATGATTTTCAGAAACGCCGAGTGCTGGCAGCTCCCGTTGGCCACGTGTGTTTTTAGCATCCTGGGGTCCGAGGTGATAGATAGGGGAGAACTTTAGGGTAGATGGTTGGACTTGATGATCCCGAAGGTCTCTTCCAGCCTAGATAATTCTGTGATTGATTCTGTGATGCTGAGGAGGGGACCAGCTCCTCGCACAGCCCCTCGGCCGGGCGCTTTGGCTGGTTTGAAATGCACAAAAATGGCATCAGAGGATCAATTACTGCCGAAGAGTCACTGCTGAACCCTGTAATACTGCTAATTAGTTAAGCAAAAGAAGCGTGTTAATCTGCATTTATCTTGGCTGTAGCTCACTGAACATCTTTTTGCAAAATTAGGTTTTAAATACTTCAGATTCTCCCCCCTCCCTCTTTCAGGAAAGTTAAAGGACATAACTGTTGGTTTTTTTCCTTTTTTATTTCCTATGCCCCCCTAAAATGAAATACTTCTAAATGGCTGTCACTGTCTCCAGCAGTTTGTATCTGAGAATAGTTTACTTCTGTTTAAAACTCTGAAAGAGGGAATCAGTCACTGGAGAAAGCCTGAAATAAGGAAAGGTGTGACAAACGTGCAGTCACGGGACAACCCTCTTGCACCATGGCCTGGCTCCCTTTCTGCCATTAACGGAGCAGGAAAAATTGGAGGTTTGATGATGGTTCCCCACCATGGGGGAGGACAGGGTGGCTCTGCTCCTGTCAGGGTGTCCCTGGTTGGCAGGGAGCCCGTTGGGTCTGCCCCATCCTTCCCACCACACAGGGGATGTGCCAGGAGAAGGACCTGGGAAGGCAGCAGCTGGAGCATCCCTAAGTGTGTCTGCCGAGAGTGGAGTCCCCCTGGCACAGGGAGCTCCCGGGGAGAACCGGCGCAGGGAGATGCTGGTGACTGAAAGGAACCTTTATATGAAGTTCAACCAGGCCAAGTAGAAGGTCCTGCGTGTGGGTCATGGCAATCCCAGGCACAAATACAGGTTGGGCGGAGAATGGCTGGAGAGCAGCCCTGAGGAGAAGGACATGGGGGTGTTGATGGATGAGAAGCTCAACGTGAGGTGACAACGTGCGCTGGCAGCCTAGAAAGCCAACCCCATCCTGGGCTGCATCCCCAGCAGCGTGGCCAGCAGGGCCAGGGGGGGATTCTGCCCCTCTGCTCCGCTCTGGGGAGACCCCACCTGGAGCTCTGTGTCCAGCTCTGGAGTCCTCAGCACAGGAAGGACATGGACCTGTCAGAACGGGTCCAGAGGAGGCCACAAAGATGCTCTGAGGGCTGGAGCCCCTCTGCTGTGAGGACAGGCTGAGAGAGTTGGGGGGGTTCAGCCTGGAGAAGAGAAGGCTCCGGGGAGACCTTAGAGCCCCTTCCAGTCCCTCAAGGGGCTCCAGGAGAGTTGGGGAGGGACTTTGGATCAGGGAGGGGAGCCATAGGAGGAAGGGGAAGGGTTTGACACTGAAAGAGGAGAGATTTAGATGAGCTCTCAGGAAGAAATTCTTTGCTGTGTGGGTGGTGAACAGGTTGCCCAGAGAAGCTCTGGCTGCCCCATCCTTGAAGATGTTCAAGGTCAGGTTTGACGGTGGTTTGAGCAGTGTGGTCTGGTGGGAGGTGTCCCTGCCCATGGCAGGGGGTGGGACTAGATGTTCTTTAAGGTCCCTTCCATCCCAAACCATTCCATGACTCCATGATCTGTGACAGAAAGGCAGTGGCTGCTGTCACAAGCTGTAGGGTCTGGCCACAGGCCTGTATTTCCATCACTGGCTGAGGTGGGTTTCATATCTCGTGTGCTCACCTTGCAGGGAACCTGCATGTTCTGGGCTTCAATGACCACAGTTGTTTCCAAGCACCAGTTGTTCTTTCAAGTTGCTAAAACATATACCGGGCTCTCATTCATACACCCCGTCCCCCAACTTTTCATCTAGTGTTTAGGTTTTGGTGAGGATTGTTTCCTCAGTTTGCCACAAAGATACCGTATTCAGCTGCCGAGCAGAGTCCATGAGGTGTTTTCTTTAGCATGAGATAGTTCATATTGTGAAACAGAAGTCTGTAAACGTTTGCAAAGACACAGGAAGAATACAGGGGTTTTTTTTACTGGTTGTGTGACTTCTTATCCTCTGCAGAAGTTGTTTGAAGCTTTAGAAAAAAATTGTTTGTTTCCCATTAAAATGGTGATGAGAGGAAAGGGGCGGGAGGAACGTGGGCCAAAGGCGTCTTTGTTGCGGCGATGCTGATCTCGGCAGCGTTACTCCAAGAATGGAGTTGACCCAGGAGTTTTCCGAAATGACAGTGTTTCTTCACTCTCTCAATTGACTGGGGCACGGCTCTCCTGTGGTTTGACTGCTGTGGTTTGTCACTACTGTGAGAAATTACCCAGTTCAAAAAGTTCTCTTATTTGGGTAATTTCTTGCTGAAATTGATGGTTACTGAATGGAACGAGCAGAGTCCACGAGGTGTTTTCTTTAGCATGAGATAGTTCATATTGTGAAACAGAAGTCTGTAAACGTTTGCAAAGACACAGGAAGAATACAGGGTTTTTTTTTACTGGTTGTGTGACTTCTTATCCTCTGCAGAAGTTGTTTGAAGCTTTAGAAAAAAATTGTTTGTTTCCCATTAAAATGGTGATGAGAGGAAAGGGGCGGGAGGAACGTGGGCCAAAGGCGTCTTTGTTGCGGCGATGCTGATCTCGGCAGCGTTACTCCAAGAATGGAGTTGACCCAGGAGTTTTCCGAAATGACAGTGTTTCTTCACTCTCTCAATTGACTGGGGCACGGCTCTCCTGTGGTTTGACTGCTGTGGTTTGTCACTACTGTGAGAAATTACCCAGTTCAAAAAGTTCTCTTATTTGGGTAATTTCTTGCTGAAATTGATGGTTACTGTTTCTGTTTTTCTCCCAGAGTTTATTTCTAGGGTTTTTCCATTTGTTTCTGGTGCTCTAGAGAAAAGGCCAGTCACAAAGGAAGAGTCAGAGGGACCCGCCTGCAGAGAGGGTGTGAAAAAGAGGAGAGGATTTGAACTTGGAAGTATTTTCCCTCTCACTCAAACAGCCCCCCTGTTTTACACAGAGCGTGTGTTGTTAGAACAAAACCCACCCCTAAATATCTTTTACAGATCAAATCCAAGTTACTGGGTGTCGGTACCCACACCACACTTTGTGAGCGTAGGCATTGGGTCTCCTCATCCACAGCCTGTGTCTCCTCCCGAATTATTCCACGTTTGTGAGCATTTTTCAGGCAGCTACTATTTAAAACCCAGAAAGCCTCCACCCTGGAAGGCCCCAACCTGTCAGAAACATTTCCTCTCTTGCCTTGAGCTTGGAATCTCACTCCAAAACGCCACCTCCCCCAGGATGGTCCATGGTGTCATCTTTGCCTCCTGGTTTGCCCTCCACCACCTCGGCTGGACCACACTCTTCTTCTTCTTCCTGCTCTACCAACATCTCTACGTGTCTGTTTTCGCCGTGCCACCAGTGCCTGGAAGGGTGTGATTTCTGCAGTACTTTTAGCCTGATTTCCCTCTTGCCAAGCCCCAAGTTCCTTCCTATTTTTTTCCTCTCTTCTGCCAATAATCTTTCCCACTTTCTCTTGTGTATACACGCGTGAGTGTTTGTGTACATTATCAAATATGCATTTCTAATTATTTGGGATGAGTGGGATAAAGGTTTTATTGTCTCGAGCTTGAGCTGGCCATGTTGTTGTAAGTAATAAAGACAGCAAAAGGTATGCTGCCCATCCCACAGGAAACTGTCCTGCATTTCGAACCTCCTGCATATTTTGCATTAGGAAAAATATGTGAGAAATTTGTAGAGCGCTCTTTAACGGTATCAATGCTCTTTTTTCATATGGCTGCAAGCACCAAGCCAAGCTCCACTAATACTAAGGGGAAAAAACACCGCTGTGACTTTGTGACTAATATATTTCAGAAACGTCTTACATTTTTCCTATAATAGCTTTTCCATACATAATAGTGTCTCAGTTTGAAGGTCTGACATCTCAAGGCCTATCAGAGCTAAAAACAAGTGCTAGCGTTCTGTCGGAAAGCTGGAAACTTCCCACCTCCAGTGCTATAAAACTCCTTTTTCAGACTCGGAGATCACAAGATGAACACATCGTTGGTAGAAGGCCCATCCTGGGTGTTGGCCCGATGTAATTTGAAAGGAAATTTTTCCATCTGACAGAAGCAAGGAAAAAGACTTGATGGTGGTTTGCAGCAGACCCAAACGAATGACAGCTGATTTAAGCTATCTGGGCTGGAAGCATTAATAATAACTACCCCTGGAGACCATTTTAGGCCTGGTTTCAAGCACGGAGATTGTATTGACACCAACTTGAGACTTCTCTGAAGACCGTGCTCCTCTGCCTTCCTGATGGCAGGGAGAGAAGTGACCCTTGGCGGGTCAGAGCGTTCTGTGGGAAGGATGCTGCTGGGCTGACACTGGGAATCCAGAATCTTCCTTGTGGCATCGATAAGGCTGGGATGTGCAGCAAAAGACAGCATAGAAGAGCTCTGGAACCATGGTCTTTTTGTTCTGTTTTAGGCATAACCAGTGGGGCACATAGAAATAATTATCTGGCTCTATAAAGGTGTCAGACCAGGGGTTGATATTCTCAGTGCGTACCCCAGTGACACTCTGTGTTCTTGTTTAGAAAGGGTTAAGATTTGGCCCAACTCAAGCTAAAGGTAAAGTTGATATTCTCAGTACGTACCCCAGTGACACTCTGTGTTCTCGTTTAGAGAGGGTCAAGATTTGGCCCAACTCAAGCTAAAGGTAAATCTTCCATTGACTTTGGTGGCAGTAAGATTTCATACATGACACTGTTAAATCTACACCGTATAAAGCTTTGTGTACAGGCGTGTGTATACAACACGTATCACAAGCATGCACAAGTGTGTTTCTGTGTATTTTAGCCAATTATATAAATTAAGGGTGTTTAAACCATGTAATGTGCACGTGTCTAGAATTAATGAACTAAAAAGTCTGGATAGTGAGAGAGTGTAACGGGGGCATGTTTAGCACAATTGTAATATTGAGGTTTTTTGTTCCATTTATCAGGTGCCCTCCTCTACTGTGAAATCGTGGCTTTTTTTTTTTTTTTTCCCTTTCTAGTTACATCAGTCTTCAGCTACAAATGCTTTACATTATAAAAGCGTGTAAAATAGACTAAAAATGGGGAAGTGTAAGAACAGATAAGCTGGAGACTTAAGTGCTTTGGGCTAACTTCTCTTGCTGGCCCTCAGAGATGGAGAGGGAGACTGGATTCCAAGCCCCTCATCAGAGCAAAATGAAGGTTTTAGCGTTGTTGGACATAATATCAGGCTAACGTGCTCCCCGAGTGACACCCAGCGCCTACTGCATAATTACCAGCCTGCCTCTCCTGCTTCTCCCACTGCCTGCGAGATTGCATTTACTTAGTTAGTTATTTATTTTAATGTCCCGATATTAATAACCAGATGCGATCTCCTTCCTGCCCAGGGGTCGGGCTGGCCGGCCAGGTCAGGCTGTTTGTCTGTGTGCAAGGGCTGTGAAGTCTATTCACAGTGACAGGTATTGGGGGGGGGAGGTTGAGCAGGGGGGGGAGGTGGGGGTAGGGTGTTAACCTCCAGACCACCAAAAGGGACTTCTCCCTGCTGGGAACAAAGACCAGCAGGAGCTTCAGCCTTTTTCAGCGCTCCTGGGATTTTAACCAAGTGAACAAAAGATGATGCGCAGCCGAAGAAAATGCTCTTCACCAACTGATACATAATTTAAGCTGTTGGGTTACCAACAGCCGGAGATGTATTTGTGATTTCATTTGAGCACAGTCCAATTATCTGCAGTCGGTTAATATTTTTGTGTGCCTAGGTTCTGCCTGCTGCTTTGTACCTTGAGGAGATGCTCAGTTGCCGGTGTTGAGACACACGCTCGCCTTGGAAATAGCCCTGGCACTTAAAGCAATAGGGTTGAAACCCCAGCAGTCGTTGTGGGGTGTTTTCTGCCTTCTAGTTAGTGTTTGACAGCCTGTGTGTAGAATTATTTTATCGTGGAGAGTGTGATATAGTTCCGTTAAACATATATTACAAACGCATTTACGCCTCACTCTCCCTTTTTGTTGGGGGGGAAAAAAAAAATTCAAAAGAAGAAGCTATTTGTTTCCTAATTGATTTTCTACGTTAGTTGTTCATTGAATAGATAAGTAGTGCCTGTGATATTTGATTACAGAGCAAGGCACCCATTTAACCTTCCGTTCTTTCCTGGCCAGGATTTCAAATACAATACAGCGTCCCTCCCTTAGGCTCAGTAGGATTAGGCTGCGAGCGGTAATCCCTGATGCTATGAAATAGACCTGATAGAACTTCAACTCACTTGTTTAGGATTATGCTCATGAATTTCAGCTCATCTAGTTGCATTAACCCTTTGGGAGCTTGTGTGGGTTACACTGCTATAAATAATAACAAATGTTATAACAAACAATGGTAGATACCTATCAAAACCTATCACTGTGTTTTAAAGAATTTGCTTTTACCTGGTGATCAAAATGTAAAATTCACATTGAAATGGATTTAGCCCCTGTAGTATAAATCCGCAGAGTTTCTTTTAATTCTTGTGTTCAGGAGTCTTTGCAGTTCAGCAGTGTCTTCAAGCAGTTCAACCTCAATTTGTGCGTTGATTTTTAAAAACGATTTTAATGAATTTTTTGGTTCTCCAGATGGCACTGAAAGGGCAGGTGATGGGTAGCTGCTCGCTGGGGAGCGCTGGGGCAGGATCTCCCCGTGCCATGACCCGAATGCAAGTGTGGTCCTAGGGCAAGGAGGAGGCTGCTGGCACCTGAACTGGCTCTTTCTGGCTTTTCTGCTGATAGCAGCAATCCCGATAAGGGCAACCCTGACTTTTGATGACTTCTGCCCCAATGAAAGGCCAGAGTGAGAGTGCCCGACCGTTTCTGATGGGCCGATAGACAGCTGGCAGGCAAAAGCCTTGTCATCGCCCCGGATTTGAGCTACCCTTTTGAATTGGTGACTTCTATTTAAATGCTGATTTTTAATCTGGCCAAATCACTACAGGGAATAACCCCATACCGGCAAGAGGAAGGAACAGATCTTTGCTGTCTTTGGTTTCCAGGATCCTAAAAACCACCAATGAAATAAATATCGTTTCCTATTACTAGTCCCTTAAACTGTTCAACCTTTAGTGGAAAGGCTCATTAAATATTCATGCGCACAACTAATGGTAATAATTATTGAAATGAACATATATATATATGTGTGTGTTTTAGAATGTTGGAAGTCGGTTGCAATGGAAAAACATGGAGTGTTTGACTTGGGACCTCTCATCAACTCTCCCTTTCTTGGCAGAAGACAGAGTCCAGTTAGGACTGACTGAATGTGCATGTTCAGTTGGTGAAACTCCTGTCCCTTCAGTGGACCCACACGTGGCACTGCTGTGTGTAGAGGCAGGATCAGTGCTGGTAGCTGCAGCTGGTGGCACTGGGGTGTTTCTTTACCCCCCAGACCCTGCTAAAGGCATGCCTGTTAGCGCGGATCTGTCGGATACTCTTGATACATCTGACGATGAAGTGGTATTGATGAATAGCTGAAGGCCATGCGAGCAATAAATGGAGTTACTCTTGAGTGACTCCCTTCTGTTCTGGCAGGAGGGGTCTGGATGCGGGTGCTCTTTGGGGTGGCTGTTCATCAGCCCCGTGGGTGCACTCATGTGCTCCCATGTGGAGTATTGCTGAGTTGGACTCTGTCACCCGTCTTGAGCAACATATGCCCAAGGCCATTGCGGGAGAATCGCCTGTGCGTGAGGTGGGGGTGTCTCCGAGATGGGGATGATGCAGGACCTGAAGGGGGCTCCAGGAGAGATGGGGATGGAGTCTTGATTAAGGAGGGATAATGCTTTTAAAATGAAAGAGGGGAGATTTAGGTGAGATCTCAGGAAAAAACTCTTTGCTGTGAGGGTGGTGAGAGCCTGGCCCAGGTTGGTCTTGATCAGGGAGGGATAATGCTTTTAAAATGAAAGAGGGGAGATTTAGGTGAGATCTCAGGAAAAAACTCTTTGCTGTGAGGGTGGTGAGAGCCTGGCCCAGGTTGCCCGGAGAAGCTGTGGCTGCCCCATCCCTGGAGGGGTTCAAGGCCAAGGTTGGATGGGGTTTTGAGCAACCTGGTCTGGTGGGAGGTGTCCCTGCCCAGGGAAAGGGGTTGGGACTGGATGTTCTCTGAGGTCCCTTCCAACCCAAACCATTCTATGATTCTATGATTTTCACCTGCACAACTATTTCATCAGACGTGGATGGTGAAACCAGTTGTTTGACTCAGTATCTCGCCAGGTTCTGGGTTTGGACATAACACCCATGTCGTAAACCAGGGTCATGCTGGTGGGGTCCAGCAGTGGGAGAACTGGCCAAGGCAGCATCGTGTCACTGTCCCACAGCCGTAAGCCTTGCTGGGTGCTACGGTTGGTGACTGAGGTGGCCCGAGGGGCGATAGCCATGCCTTCAGCATTTATAGATGGCCGAGTGCCGAGTGGATGGATGTGGCTTCTCTTTCAGATCAGCTTCTCTCAATTTCTTTTGTTTTAGAAATACCATCCGAAAAACCGTGCTGGGTCCTGCTGCTGCTGCTCAACCCACAGTCGTTCGCAATATTTAATACACTTAAACTTTTGTGCTCTGTTGGTTAGTTTTGGTTTGACACATGGTATATTCCTGTTCCCTGATTGATTGCAAATGTACCATTAGAAATTGGCTGTTCCGTGAATGCTCGGTTTACACATTCAGGATGTGCTTTCCTCGGATATTCTGCAGCATGCATTTAAACATAGCTGTTTCTGAAACAAATTCCGTGCTTAGGTCAGCAGATTTGGTTCGTAGAAATTCGTGGAAGACAAACAGCCAAGAGGTGGGGCATGGAAGGAACTAATTCAGGAATTTAAGAGGAATATATCCAGTATTTTCCAGCTCTCCTTCTGATGCTTTGATTCTCAACGCAGAAGTTACGGGCCCAGGCTTTGCCACCTTCAGATTTGATGAGAAAAGAGAGGTGAAGCTCTGAAGTTTGGGGAGATCTGAGCTGCCAGAAATACATCTGTCTGTCCCTTAGCCAGCGCTTCGGACAGCAAGCGTTTTGCAGCTGCGGCCCCAGATCTATTCCAACTCTCACAACTTCTTCCCGGTCGCAGTTTCACTCCGCTCCAGCCTGTAAAGCCTTAACCAGGGTCAGACCCCGAGTCTCTCGGAAAACCTGGCTTCACGTGTGTAATTCGGATCAGCCCCGGGCCTAATCCCAGGGGTGCTGGGAGCTTGTGCTCTCGGGGGGCTGTTGGCAAATGCAGAATCTGCTGCCCCGCTTTCTTGATCAAAGTTTGCAATTTTTTGATGGTTCCACCTCGTAGCGAAGCGCGCTCGTCTGTCAGATTCCTCCAGGATAAAGGGAGTAAAGGGCACCCGTGGTGGGAAAGTTTGTTCCGAGGCAAAAAAAAGAAATTTTGATGGCTTGGATATCAGTGCTATTTATTAATGTGCTTTTACTTGGCGGAGCGAAAAAAGGTGGCTTTTGTGTGTGCGTGTGTGTGGGAAGGGAATCTTATTAAGTCTAAATAAATAGACTGTAGGAACCATGGTAATGCTTTACACTTCTGTAAAGCCTTTATTCAGAGGCTTTCAAAATGTTTTAACAATGTTAATTAAATTCAGCGCTCCTCCATTCCGTGTTAGCCTAAGTGCATATAGGGCCATCTTCATGTGCGCACTGGCGGGCTGGGGGGGGCTGTCAAAGCAGGTGAAAGAGGGAAAAAAAAAATAATAAAAAAAAAAGCCAAGCGTTGTGTTGAAGTGAAACTGCGCAGGGAATTGCCTGTAGGTAGGCAAAACATAATTACACATTGAAATTTGGCCAAGACATTTGTCTTGACACTCTTCCTCCTTTGAAAAAAATGTGCCACGTACTTAATAACTTTATTAAGTACAAGCGGTTATGAAATCTGTTCTTTGTTTCAACCCAAAAGAAAACATTTCCTAACAGGAGGGTGCTGTTAGACACCACGCCAGGGCACTGACTCATCGCTGCTTTACCCGGAGAGCGCCGTCAATGAACCACCACATCTCTCTTGGCAGTTTCCCTTGGAGAATGCCTCTCCCGGCATGGACCCGGCCAGATCTTCAGGGGTCACAGCACAGGGGGCTACGGCTCGGGGCTCTCTGGGAAGTGAGGAAGAACCCAGGGAAACCCAGCCATGTCCTCCCTTTGCTCCCCGCCGTCACGGGAGAGGGAGGTGGCCTTCAACATGGAGGAGGCCTTCAACGCGGAGGAGGCCTTCAACGCAACCGGGAGCTCCCTGTCTTCTCTGCAGTGAACCCTCAGCCTGGGACATTCACTGCTGCGTGGGGGGGTGTGAGCTGGATAAACAGTTTATCAGGATTTTTTAAGAAGGATAAGGGGACGGATGTTAATGATGCTTCTGATTCCATGGGCTAAAACCAAAAAGCTAGGGGAACGTTTGGTTCTCTATTGTTATTGTTGAAGCCAAGGTGTAAACAGGCTGTCTGCCAGGGTCAGGCGAGGATCCCTCATCCCCCCACACAGTCCTTCAGGCTCTCTGAAGGTTTGTGTTTGTGCCCCGCTTCCCCCTGAGCGTGGGGGGGGCACAGACAGCCCCTCGGAGTAGCTGGGCCAAGGCTGTGATTCACAGCATTATTCCCCTGCTCCCATCTCCCTGTCTCCCTCCCTGCCTGTTCTCAGAGGACAGCATTAGACTTCAAAACTGAATACGAGAGCTGAGTGTTTCAAATGCAAATCAGATGCCTTTCTATTGGCAATTTCAGTTTTGCTCAGGCAAGGTACTACCCCAGCAGTAAACAACCCAATCTGTGTGGCTGGGGATGGGTTTTTTTTTTTTTCCTTTGTCAATTTATCACTCAGCGTGGGAGAGGAGTGTCTGTGTCATAATTAGCGTTTCATTTATTTAATTTGGAAGTACAAACAATAGGCAGAAAGGGCCGTTTGGCAACTAATTAATTTGCTTCTGTTCAAAGAACATGACAAAAAGTTTCCCTTCAGATGAGCACTCGTAGTCTTGGACTTGCATTCTCACATGTGAATAATAATTCATCAGCATTGCGTTACTCTATGGGTATTTTGATGTCCCAAGTAAAGAAAGTAAAAACTTTCAGTATGCTTTTTAAACTCAGATGGCTATGGAAAGACTTTATGGATCATTCTAAGAGCAGCTATGATTCAGTACCACACGTTTTTGGGAAGTGCAGTTCTTCACTGGGTAAAAAAACAGCTGGATGGCCGTGCCCAGAGAGTTGTGATTAATGGGGTGAGGTCTTGTTGGTGACCGGTCACCAGTGGTGTCCCTCAGGGCTCAGTTTTGGGGCCAGTCATGTTAAATATCTTTATTGATGATCTGGATGAGGGGATTGAGTCCACCCTCAGTAGGTTTGTAGATGACACCAAACTTGGTGGGAGTGTTGATCTGCTTGAGGGTTGGAAGGCTCTACAGGGGGACCTGGACACGTTGGATCAATGGGCCAAGGCCAATGGGATGAGGTTTAATAAGGCCAAGTGCTGGGTCCTGCATTTTGGTCACAACAACCCCAGGCAATGCTACAGGCTGGAAAGCTGCCCAGCAGAAAAAGACCTAGGAGTGTTGGTGGGGGCTTGGCCCAAGTCACTGGTTTGTGCTGCAGTTTTGTCGCCATCACAGTAATGAGTTAACGAGTGGCTGTCATTAATTTTTGGGCGCGCTCTGCTTTGAGCAAGGCTTAGGAAGACAAACTGTGTTGTTGTGATGGCTATTCAGAATAAACAGTCCAGACCTACCCAGGTTGGGTCCAGCTTGCTCTCTGGGCCTCGCCATGGTGGTTCTTCAGCCCTGGCCAGTCAATCTGTATGTGGCAACCAGGTCTGGAGGGGCAGGGGGGTGTGTGGGAGGGTAGGAGGGTGCTCTGCAGGGGTTTGGAGACACAGGGCATGCCCTCGGACTGCCTGCCTGGGAAGCACTCCTGGCGTCTGCGATGCCGGCAGAGCGTGGGAGAGCGGAGGATTTGAATTGCAATAGAGGGATCAATCTTCTTTAGGGAGGGGCGTGTTGTTGAGCATGGTATTTTTCACTTTTCCGTGTTTCCCCTCTCCCGGCAGAGCATTAATAATGTACTGGGGAACTCCCAGGCTTAGGGATGTCGGTGGGCCTTGAAGAAGAGCTGTAAGAGGGAAAAGCGTTGCTTGACCCAAAAAGAACAGAAAAGGCTTCTTCCGGTAGAAAGGAAGGAAAGGCATTGATTATTTGAGGAGAGACCTCAAAGGGAAAATTGAGATGCAGTTTTTCCAGGCAGCCGGGCTGTAACGGTGAGAAGTGCAGAGCAAAGAACGTTGGCCCAAAAAAAGGTGTACAGACCCTGGAAGGTGGAACGGTGGGGCAGCCAGTGAAGGGATTTCAAATAAGAGCTTTTCCAAATAAAGTCCAAATAGCCAGAGAAACAAGACTATTGCAAAGTAAAGATGAGAGTGAAACAGCTTGATTAATGCTGTTTCATGAGTGAACTAACATTTGGTAGTTTTTTATCCTATCTTTCCCACATATCTCTGCAGAGAACTGCAGTCAGTAATACTGCTATTACAAGTTAGCTAACTGTAAATATTAATTGTAATAACATTGTAATGTAAGCACCGTAATGTCCGTTTTTAAGTCAGATATCCTTGCAGAGGAATCAGGTTTTCCTTTGTTATTTCTAGCCTTAGCCAGAGGTGTGTAGAAGGGGGAGGGGAGTAAGGATTATTTTAATCCCCAAGTCAGACAGGGGTGTGTGAGTGGACACTGCCATGCACACCAGCTAAATCTGTTATTCCAAAGCAATGTACAGTAGCTCCCGGTATGGACAATGATAAATAACACTGACCTAAAACAGGGATGTTTTTGAGCCACCTTCATTTATCCAGCTTTATGGAGATCTGAAAATAGAAGTCGATTTGTCTTTGCATCACTCTGTATATATGGCTCATTAAATGATTTAATATAATTAGAAGCAAGACGCCCATTCTTTCAGTCGCTTGTTTTGCCTTATACATTGCCACAGTAAGTTAGAATAAATAGAAAACAAACACAGTAATGACATTAAAAACAATGTAGAAGTAGTATTTACTTCTATTGATCCCATCCCCAAAGACCTGATCCAAAGCCCTTCAAAATAAACATGAGTCTTTTTCACTCTCTCCTTTTTAAAACTGTCCTTTGAAACAGGGATTCAAACCCAAAATAACACGGTGGCATTTGCGGACAGTCTCAGAGAGAAATTAAAGATTCTGTGGATACTGACACAGTCTTAGGGTTGGGTTCTCTCTTTTTGTTTATGTTCTGTGCTGTCGTTGTTGTTGTTTGTTTGTTTTTTGTCTGCAGCAGTGGTGTTTCTCGGTTTAGCTGGAAGGATTTTAGTCATTCAGGCAAAGGGGAAGCTTTTGTCTCTAGGGCTCGCAGTTTAGCCCCTTCAACAGAAAAAGGTTCAATTTCAGAAATATTCTTAAGCTTTTTAATAATAAGCGATGAGCCAGGCTTTTAGGAAATATGGCTGGTGTGGCCACTAGGTAGTAATATAAGAAAATAAAAAGCCTCTCCTCAGCCTTCCCCTCCGTGCTGAACAGCAGCACTAAGTGGAGTTTCTGTCCTCGGTGCATGTCCAGGTCGGAGTCTCCTTCCCCTCAGAGGTTGGGATGAGTCAGTCTTCCAACTGCTAAACAATGTCATGCTCCCTGCAAACTCAGCAGGGAAAGCTCAGCAAATATCAGACATATGCTAATAAGAGACTGCTTTTCCTTTTTTTTATTTTTTAAATTTTTTTTTTAATGCAGATGCCAGATGACGTGTCCAAATGAGCACTTTAAAAATGCTTGGTGAAAGTTTATTAAAAGATGTCATTACTCTTAAAGTCCTCGTGCATGCCCCTTTTAAAAGAAGTGGCCACTGATTAAAGACTAGAGACAGAACATTTGCTTGAATAAAATTATTAATAAAGCACATCAAGATTTGTTTCTATTAGTATTGGTCCGTGATTGCTTCATGTGCTAATTTATGGTTTAGGGATATTTAGTCATAGAAGCCCTCCAGTCTGAAACAGGCATGTACCTTATTATTATTGTTATTATTTGAATGCCCATCTTTAAGGTTTTGAATATATTTATAAAACGTACTCGTCCTCTTGATAAAAAACAACCAAACACATCTGCTCTGGCTTTTTGGGTTGAAATGTTGTGGCCGTGCTGGTCTGGTGATGGGTCACTCTGCCACCTTGAATGGCAATTAAAGCTGAGGGTGCTCCCCGTACCAGTGAGACTGCGAAAACAAACAGAAAAGGCAGATGGTTCATTTAGTTTAGTAATTGTAATTTGTTGTTCATTAAAAGTAATTCCCACACAGGCATTCTCTATGCAGATGGAGTCTACGGAAAATTTTATTCCGCCAACCTGTCCTAATAATTATTTTTGTTGGTGTAATTTGCCCCGACATTTGATAGGCAGTTGATTAGAGCACTGTGATTTCGTCAGAATTAAAATTAATTGTAAATTTTGCTGCTTTCATTAGTCTGCTTTTATAACTATCATGACCAAGCAGCAGGGGTTTGGCTCCGAAATATCAAATATCACAGCAGCATTTATTGTGAGGTTTTTTCTTCTTTGAGATGATTAAACCTTTTAATTGAAGGGTTTCTGTTTGGGAGAGTTTTTTTTATACCTAAAGAACATGAAAATTAGTGGGAAAACTATTTTAGGATGATTCTAAAATATGCTTTGAACGGAGGAATGTGCAGAGTTATAAAAAACAAAACTCGGTTAAGCTTGAGATATTTGTCAGTTGTCTTAAATGTAGTGATAGCATTGTAGCTCCACACATCCTGATAAGCAGAAAGAAACCTTATGGCCAGTTATAAAAATGTCCTTACAGGTAAAAACCCATCTTGGCTAATAGGCTTTATGCAGGGATTGGCTTTTTTCCCCTTTAGAGTACAAAAGATATGTTAAATAAACTTCAGAAAGAAAGTAGGTAAATGCTGGGTGTAAAATCCAGAATGCAGTTCGGTGTCAGTTTGCTTTTAGTCTTTTATGTCCTGGTATTTTTGGTGGTTGATCTGTTGGTTTTGTTTTGTTTTTTCTCCATTGCAATTTAATACCAGTAAGGCAACAGAGTGGGTAAGTGAGGGTTGACGTCCTTGTCCTATTCAAGTCAATGGCAGCTCCATCATTAATTCCAGTTGCACCCCGTAACCTGTGGAAAACCACAAGATTTTAGAGAAGCAGCCAAATAGTGTAAAATCGGTACTGTCTTACAGAATAAAGTAACATTCGAGCATAAGTAATTTTTTTTTTCTTTCTAGAGACTGGGGATGTTTTATGTTAGAATTTTTGCTTCTTCGGAGGTACAGAATCCACCCGGGTGCAATTCCCCTCAGAGTTGCAACTGCTTAAGTCAGAGCATGCCTGACCTACTAATATTCAGCAATACATTTTTCTCTCAGAATCTTAATTTTTTTTAGAAATATCTATATCTAGGAATTGGGCTGGGAAAAGTAAAGAAATTCTCCCGGTTCGTAACGCGGCTTTTGTTTCTGCAAAATATGAACAAGACAGTGTTTATTGTAGTCAGAAAAATAGTTGGCCTGATTGTGCGTGAGTGAAGAATCTCTGGATTGTCTCAAAGTGTTAGCTGCCCATTTGCAGACAAGCAAGCTTTTAGTGTGCAATTTAGGTCAATGGATAGAGGGGAGAAGATGTGTTTAGGCGACAGATTTTAAATCACCATAATATAAATATGCTTCCCTTTTCATCCGGAATTTGCTTTCTTTCAAGGTAATTTAGTGAGGCAGACATGCACTTATGCCTGTCTTTGTAATTTTAGGGATTAGGATAGTGAGGATTAAATGCTGACCCTTAATCTTCAATATCAACTTTAAGAGCGAAATATAATATGCAAATGGAATACATTCATTTTGTGTTTATATATTTTAATCTCTGTAATTTAGTTTTAAGAAGATGGAAACTCATCTTTGCCTTATTTATTTTGAATCCCAAAGCAAGATGCCATTAAAATCTTTATCCCTGTATCTTAGAGGATAAATGTTTATCCTTTGGGGATTAAAATATAATTTTTTAAAAAAATGAGTTTAACCTAACACTCTTACATCAATCCAAGAGTTCTGTGTGTCTGATTTAAATGTATCCTTGAGTGTCACGTCAGACACTGATAGTGGGGAAAAATCATCCTGTGTTTATTTTTTAAAATCAGGGAGTGGAATTTGCATTAACAGAAATCAATTGGGTACTGCACCACAGATCAATTTCGGGCAGTTCATTGTAAGGTGTTCCTGAAAGTTCTGGATATATTCAAAGTATGGACCTTGAAGCCTGAAAGAGAGAGAGAGCATTTATAGAGATTAAACATTCTGCAGTTATAAACAAGTAGGATATCTCAGCCAGGACAAATGAATGATGCGGTATTAAGGAATCGGATCAAAAGGAAAGATGCAATATGAAAACCTGGGAAAAAAATGGGTACGTGAAATAGTCTTCCTTTTGGCATTAATCCTAGCAATGGAAAGTGCAATTAAAATACTCGACCCAATTAGATTTATAATGAATGCCCATATAGATGTGATTTGAAAAAAAAATAGATGTATATTTTGACATCACCATTCCTGAAACGTTTTTAGATCAGGCTATCGTATTGATTGCTTTAATAGCCACATGCCTCCTTGTTCTAGTTCTGCAGATTTTAGCTAACATGGCAGCTTGAGGGTCTCCCAGTAATTTTGCAGCTCATTTGAGATTTCTTCACAGCGAGGATTTAGAAGGCTCCGGTATGAGCCGTACGTTAAAGGCTGTGTCATTAAATGGGAAACGGGTAATAGCAACATTCCCGCCCGGTGAGTCATCACCCAAGGACCATTCTCTGACACCTGTGGTCTTACAAAGCATACTTTCTTCCGTGACAAATCTTTCAAGTATGTTCATGTTTTTTTGGAGAATAAGGTGCTACCCAAACCAATGCAGTTGTCAGAACGTGGATCAGCGCGGGTCTTGGGAGAGCTGAGTAACAGCATGGACAATGCATAACTAACTGAAAATGTCACCTACCAGCTTGGTTTCTATTGTGGCCTGAGAAGTTTCATTGGGTGGCTGCACATGGTGTGTCAGGGAGCTCCTAAAAACCTCTAGTTGTTTCACCTCAATAGGTGAATTTCCCCAAGACATACTGAGGAAGCAAACAAAGGTGTGTTTGTAGTTCTGTCTCTCTGTCGTTGGGATGCTCTGTGGCCTGAAGGAGCTCAGATGAAAAGGAAAAAAAAATTGGGCCTTTTATCTTGAGGATAAAAGTTTACTGTCATGTCTGGTCCTTCCATAGACCTTATAAAAGCGAGAAGCTGCTTTGTGTCCTCATCATTCCTGAACGCTTCTGGAAAAGCCAGAAACTAGCTGGGTTTTACTGCTTGTTTCATGTTTTATTAATTTCCCCAGTTGTATTGAATGGGAAAGGACATACCACCCAGTAAAAGCGCAGTCACACCTTCATTACTGCCCAGTAGAGACCTAACTAGTGTCAAGTGCATTAGTCCTGCTTTGCTGGTACGTACCTGAGAGTTTGTGAAAGTTCACGGCAAGAAAGGCCAAGAAAAAGGGATATGACATGCTATCCTGGTCTCAGAGGGAGCCAAGAGGCATATATAGTATTTTAAGGCCTATCACAATGGTAGCTTTGGATATCAGTAAGTCATCTCAGCAATTCTTATTTGTGCTAGATTTACTAGCATATTCCAAAAAGTGTTAGAACATCTCGTAGAGGACACTTGGTCCCTCCATCAGAGATTATAATATACTTTCTAAAAGTTTTCTTGTGTTAATGGAGCACATCCAGAGGATCACACACTGTCTTACAGTTGACGTTTATGGGGGTGGATTTTTCTTGATGTTTTCTGCTAATTCCATGTTATATTAGGTTTGAGATGTCAGCAGGGATGTCCTCCCGTGCAGAAAGAGAATCTATTTTAGCTGTGTGTTGGTGTTGATTGCTCAACGTGTTTTTGTGATGCTTCAGTCAAATCTTTCATCCGAGTGTCAGGGACGTTCTTTATATATTGCAGTGATGTTAACTCAAATTAAAGTGATATATACCAGGGTGAATAAGTGAGCTGTCTTAATATATGGATATATGGGTAGCTGGAGTTATGTGTGTAGCCAGAAGTACCTAACAGATCAACAGCAGTTTTAAAAAAAGACTTACATTTTATGGAATAATCAGTGCTGGTCATTAGACAGTAAAAGGTTGCAATTTTGTGTTATATCCAAAATAAAGATCACTACCAGTGCAAAGCATGCTGTTCTGAGCTTCTAACCTGAAAATGCTGGGGTTTTTTAAAGGACAAAAGAGGAGCCTTTTATATCCCTCTTGCAATATTTTTAAGTCCAAATGGTTGGAAGTAAAAAAATACAAATTTGTAAAATTGCATAAAGCAAAATAGCGAAGTAAATTCTAACAGACCTGCAGATCTCTCAACTCTTCCCGTTTTTCTGAGGGAGTGTGGCTGATGCAATGGGCGTTGTGGTGCCTCACAGAAATCAGCAAAATTTGCTTCTGTTTGGGCCTTCTGTGGTCAAGGGCCTTCCATGGTCATGGTGACCAGCTCACGATGCCCAAAGTTATAACACCACACCAGCTCACGATGCCCAAAGTTATAACACCTCATCTGGAACCAGCTGTTGGACACAGCCATGGCAGAGAGGCAGAAACTGAGGCACTGTGTAGGCACCAGTATTTTAGTTAATGACTTTGGTGACTTAGTGTTTTCTAGCCTGTTTTAAACACGACGTAATCAAACTTTCATATTCGAAGACAGACAAGTTAAAACCCGAGCTTTCTCTGAAGGTCTAACTCCATCTAGCCGGGTTAAAGGCTTGTAAGGTGTGCTCGGAAAGATGTTCTGACATGTTGGAAGTCCTCATCTAAAGAAATTCTGAAAGATTCCTGTGGATAGGAACTAGTGGCAGCTGCAGTGTCAAGAGCATAAGTGCTATCTGCGAGAAAATTTGCTAAATAAGTGGGCCGCCGCTTTCAGCGCCAGCTGCCATTTTCCAGTGGTCTCCACAAGTGGCCCTAAGTAGAAAACATTACTGTAGCCCTTGAGGGAAGTGCACGAGAGATGCTCATTTGAGGACATTAGGGCTGATTGTAGAGCAGGTGCCCAAGGCACCGGCGAGGTTCAGAGGAGCCAGCCTGGGTGATGGAGATGGCTCGGCACCAAGCCCTGCTGTCCCCACCACAGCCTGCTGCCATCAGAGGCTCCGGCAGCTGCTTCGAGTTGTCACTGGCATCCTTGAAGACAGGTTCAGCACAGACTTGGAGAAAGGCTGCGTTCAGGTTGTTTTTTCCTGGAGGAAGAGAATAAACAGCAGTGATGAGCGCCACAGGGAACCACACATGGCTGTGGTGAAAAGCACACATGTCTGTGCCTGACTTCTGCATGTCCAGATGTGCTGTATCCCCAAATACCCATTCATTATGAGTGTAGAAACCTCCAGGTGGGTATGTCCATCCAGCCCCAGGATGCATCTGTTTATTTCCCTACATGATGTGGTGAACCAGCGTAACCTTGTCCTATTACACCATTAGTGTAGGTACTCACCATCAGGTGAGTAGGACTAAGGAAGTAATGGTCCCGCTGTACTGGGCACCTTGAGGGGGTGAGGCCCCACCTCGAGGGCTGTGTCCAATTTTGGGCCCCTCACGACAGGAAAGACATCGAGAGGCTGGAGTGTTTCCAGAGAATGGCAACGGAGCTGGTGAGGGGTCTGGAGGGTGTAAAGAGGGTGTAGACAGGGGGAGTCGGTCTCTTCTCCCAAGTCCCAGGTGATGGGACAGGAGGAAATGGCCTCAAGTTGTGCCAGGGAAGATTCAGATTGGAGATTAGGAAAAAAATTTACCCTGAAAAGATTATTAATCTTTGGAATGGGCTGCCCAGGGAAGTGGTTGAGGCACGATCCCTGGAGGTGTTCAAAAGCTGGGTTGACATAGTGCTTAGAGACGTGGTTTAGTGATGGGTTTTGTCAGTGTTGGGTTGATGGTTGGACTTGATGATCTGAACGGTCCCTTCCAACCATAGTGATTCTATGATTCTATGATTAGCACTTATCCCAACCCCAGTCCCTTCCAGCAGTAGGAGAGCTGTGTGACTCACCAGCCTTATTAGAGTAATTGGAGAACTTTACCTCTCCTAGAAAAATGTCCAAAGTCACTGTGACATAAAAGATGGGGAAAGGGAGGAACAACAAAACACTTTGGCCTAATAATTTCTTATAATCCCTTAGAGGCACTGATTGTTGGGATAGTCTCCATGGCACTAACCACCAAAAGTGCATGAAATATTTGTTGGGAAGTAATAGTTCCTTGCGGAGTTCACTTCCAGTGCTCAAAAACCTGTCCACTTAGAAACAAGCAACAACCGCGGTAACCTCTGGGACCGGTCTTGCTGTAAAATCAATATTTGCAGGTAATCAGTTTATATCTGATGCATGAGCCCGGGTGATTTTACTGGCTGCCTGTTGTTAATATGGACCACTGCCTAATTGTCATTCCAGAAGAGGATCCAGATGTCCCTTACTCTCTCCCTCCAGCCCACTGTGGCTTGCATTACCAGAAAAAAAAAAAAAAAAAAAAAAAAAGGTGATATCATTTACTGTTAGAAGCCGAGCAGGACAAAGGCCATCCGTCCTCACACCTTTGGGCCAGTGAACAGATTTTAAAATTAACACCTCTCCTCAGCACCAGAGATGCGCGTGGTTTCACCCACTGCTCCACACGCACTCCTGGTGGAATGTCCTTCAGGTCCTTCAAGCCAACCATCAGATCCCAGTTCTAGTGCCTCCATGTGTCGTAGCGCCGGTGTAGGGTGGTGGGGTTTTTTTTGAGCCTGTTTGCTGAGGAGAGGTACAAATGGCACATTCGAGTCCTGGCTCCAGTGGTCGTGTCCCACACGCGGTGTTCAAGTGCCGTCACACAAGGATACTCATGGAGAGAGGTGAAAGCCTGTTTGCTGAGGAGAGGTACACATGGCACATTCGAGTCGTTGCTCCAGTGGTCATGTTCCACACGCGGTGTTCAAGTGCCGGCACACAAGGATACTCATGGAGAGAGGTGAAATTCACTCCTGGTCTCTCCCTGAGTTTACATTCTTAGCAGCTGAGTCAAAGCTTTATTTACAGAAGATACCTGGTCTTTTTTTTTTAAATATATATATTTATTTTTATTGCTTTTCTTCCCATGGAAACATTCTGGTGACAACCATGAGTCTAAATTACCCCCAGACACAAGAAGACCTTCAGGTGTTTTAAGTCTGGCTCTGCTTGCCCTAAAACACTCCCTAAGTGCACTTTGTGGTGTTTTACAGGAACATCGCTACCTGTCTGAGAATTGCTGTTTGTTTGAGTTTGTTTTGCTGTGCAGTAGGTAAAATGCAGCCACCGTGGACATTGTAGATAGCTTTTAATCCCAGAAACCACCCCTGTTTATATTAAATTCACATTTGTTTCCTCTTATTTACCTGACTGCTGAGATGATGGTGAAGGCCTTTCAGGCTGTGATTTGCTGGAGACACCCAGAACCCTGATAAACCTTTTGTCACTCCTGTTAGAGACGGCACTTTCAAGAAAATATTCTCCAACCTCAAAGTCCCATCACCTACATTCTTCCTCTCTTGTTCTTAAAGCTGGGCATTTTAAATAACAGTCAGGAAAAAGCTTGTTTTTGCAAGGATTAGGTTTTCTGAGAATTCATAGTCATGATTTTCGGTCAGCTATGGAATACAAGTTGCATAGTGTTTCAGTTTAAAAAAGCCCTTAAATTAATTTTAAAAGTTTTGGGACAAAAGACTTCTCTTAAAGGGGGGAGGAGGGAGAGACAGAATGTGTTTAATACTGAGCTTACTGTATATTTAAAGTAGATATATACCTTGCTGCTATGAATCTTTGACAAAGTGCCAAGTGTTGCATTGCCAAAGGTATAGCATTTCATTTATTTCTTTAGGCTCAATAGCGGTTACTGGTAACATGTGTTTGTAGGGTGTCAGTTCTGATGGAATTTTTTTACCTGGCCTGCTTCCAAGTAATGTTGGTATGTGTTTAAAATGCTTTAAAAATAAATCAGACTTTTGTGTTTCTGCAATAGAAATTCCAGGCAGAGTGATAAAGTGGGATTCACTTGCCATCACAATTTTTTTTTTTTTTCTCTATTTTGTTTATGGAGAGGGACTTTCCTCTTGTTATTTTGCTTTTCAGTAGGCTAAAACAGTATAATAACTAGGAAGCAATATAATGGCTAAGAATGCCCTATAATAACAGGACCAATGCCTAATATTTTAAAGGAACTTTAAAATAAGAAAAATATTTTTTTGGCCCTCTGTCAGAAAACGTTTAATGTTCCTTCCCTTACATAGTTCCTTTTCTCCTCCAGACCTGGTATTTGTGCGTTGTGTCCTTGCAGACGTCCTTCTGTGGGTCTGAGATTTTTCTGCCTTCCCTTTTGGAGGGGCAGAGCCCCGCTGCAGAACATCCCTTGTCATACTGAGCCCTGACGGTGATGGCTGCAGGTCTCTGCCAGGGGAGGCGTTGGACATGTGCCACATGTGCAATAGCTGAAGGACGCTTAGTAACACCTTTCCTCCTAGTTCTGTAAGGATTCTCCAGAAAAAAGGACTAGGGCTGTGAAAAAACGAAGTTTGTGGATCCTCAGGACATTGTAGGAGATGCCCCTGCCAGTGGAATGGTGTCTCCTGCCGGGAGCAGAGTTTCTGCAGCAGGACTTGGATCCTCTGATCTCTGCAGGCTTTCCCCAGGTGACAAACCTCCCCTCTGTGTCTGCCGCCCTGGGCTCCTTCTCCTCGGGATGAAGATACCAGCCTGGTGAGGTGGCCAAATCATGTTTCACAGAATCACAGAATGATATGGAGTTGTCAGGAGATCATCCAGTCCAACCCCCTGCCAGAGCAGGGTCACCCAGAGCAGGTCCCACAGGAACGTGTCCAGGTGGGTTTGAGTGTCTCCAGAGAAGGAGACTCCACCACCTCTCTGGGCAGCCTCTGCCAGGGCTCTGCCACCCTCACAGGAAACAAGTTCCTCCTCATGTTTAGGTGGAACTGCCCATGTTCCAGTTTGTGCCTGTTCCCTCTTGTCCTGTCCCTGGGCACCACTGAGAAAAGCCTGGCCCCATCCTCCTGACACCCACCCTTTCAGTATTTATAGGTGTTGATCAGATCCCCCCTCAGCCTTCTCTTCTCCAGACTAAACAGACCCAAGTCCCTCAGCCTCTCCAGCTGAGTTTTGCCAGGACTATGGCTGTTCCAAAGGACCTGCTCAAGGCAGATGCCCTGGTCCATGTGCCCGACTCCTGCCCTTGGGCCGAGCACCTGCAGATACGGGCTTTGTTCGCTCCCGGTGAAAATTTGGCCCCAACTGTCTCAAGCCGAGCTTCTAAAGGCCAAATTCCACTCCAGAAAAAATCAGTGGCTGGTTTTTTGGTTTTTTTTTTGGTTGGTTTTTTTTTTTGAAAATAAGAGGAACAAACAGAAGGTTCTGATAAGCTGGGTCAACTTTTGTGTCGGTTATTTTTAAGGCAAACAGATGGACATATATTAGAATTTGGCCTTTACCTTTGTCTGCTGGGGAACTTCTTGTCTTTCTGTAAGGAGAGATGTTATTTTCTTGAGGGCAGACATACTCTGTTCTGTAGTGGCTTTTTCTATTTTTCAAAGGATGTTCAAATCTAGAGTGATTTTACCGTTTTATAATGGTACAATCCATGAGCTATTTATAAAGTGTAACGATACTGAAAAATAAGTACTCAATATTAAGCATTTACTGTGAATATGCAGTAGCAAATATTTACTGCTAGATTTGCTTCCAGGTTTCATTGTGTATCTGGAAGCCTGATAATAACAGTTCATATTTTCTTACCAAACTGATAATGTGTTATTAATTCAGATGAAAAAAAGAGGTAGCTCTACCAGATTCTTCTGTTTTGTCCCAGGTTTGAAATTTTATGAGAACCAGACTACACATTCCTCTGCTGTTAGACAGTATTATTTTCAGAGATGCTAACCTGTTAGTGATTAGCCCGGACTGGTGTCTTGGATGCTTGTGGTATCAGAAAGCCCTTCCCTGAGGAGTTCTCTGGCCCAAAGAGAATTTCCACATTTGAGCTTGAAAAAGATGGTCTGAACCTGTGTCTATTCCCAACCAAGGGTCAAATCCCACGAGTCCCTGGGAATTTTGCCTGAGTGAAGACTGCAGGATTTGACCCTTCGGGATTTATTTGTTTCTTGTACAGATGTTTAAGTCATTTAAAATTATGTGGTCCGGCGTTCAAAGAACTAGCTGCCTAGTAGACCTTTTGCTTGTAACCCCAGCTAATTCACTCTCTCTGCTTATTGGTGTCTTTGGACTGAGCTTATCCTATACGGCAAATTAAGGAAGATTCAGGCCTCCAGCGAACTGATTATCAAGGAAAGTAAATTACAAAATACCGCATACTGTATGTGGCCGAAAAGGTCATTTTAGATTTATTTGTAGGAAATAGCTATCATCTTTATGATATTACTGTTGGTAGTGCTAGAAGGCGATTGGTTTGATATATTTGTACGTTGCTCAATGTACGATTCTGCTTGGTGATCCTGATCATTGCCTTTGTGTGTTCTGTTTCTTTTACCATAAATGTGTGATTTTAGGGGACTCGTCTGTGAACTTTTAATAGGTGCTTCCCTCTGCAGCCTATCACTTCAGCTTTATTCTAATTGGACTCTATTCTAATTGGATGGTAGAATACCTATTATATTTAACATGGCCAAGTTTAGGACATTAATTGGAATATGATGACGTGCCATGTGTTGTGACATTGACTTTGTGCAAGCACATACATGCACACCTCTTTTCTGTGAATGTGCATTAAGACACATAAGCACATCACCATACAGAGATACGCTTTATCACATGGTTTCCTGAGGCTGTTTGCTGCTGGGTTAGTGCAGCTTTCTATAGAAATTCAGTATCTGCAAAGATATTAACACGTTTCCTCTTACGTATGTTTGTGATACGTATGTGTCAGGCTCTTACACAAATTTCCTGATTAAACAAAGGCTACAGTAAACTGTATGCACTATATTTTGCTTATATTTGATACTTTAATTCTAATGTTTGTATTACGAACTCTTTTCTTTTCTTGCTTTAGAGTCTATTTCTTTAGATGAGCACCTTCCATCTGAAGTCTACAGAGTAGTTAAGGAAACCTAGTGCTTAAGTACTAAGGAAAAAAGTACTAAGGACTTAAGGAAATAAACCCGACCTTGCAGGCAGGAGCACGTCTGAAAGGGGAAGGCTAGTGTGAGGTGGAAGGTCAAAAAAGCCAGGCTGATCTGTTTGGTAGCCCTGGAACTCTTGGTGGCAAGAAACAAATGATCTTCTTCCTCGGTGGGTCTGCAGACCATCTTTCCCAGCAGGCAGGTTCTGCTTCGTCCCAGCTGGGAGAGGGAAGCAAGAGCCCAAAAGTTGGACATTGGGAAAGAAAGGCAGGGTGGACTTTTCTCAGCAAGTCTAATAATAAATTTCATTTAATAGTAAAAATGGAGGGGGAGGAGAAGGGAGGAGAAAGAAACGGAGTTCTGCTCGCGGATGGACTTGAGTGTCTTTTCCTCGCTCACCTGTTCTCTTGGAGGTGAAAACAGCCGCTTTTTGACGCCCGTTTTTCTCCTTCCCCGGGAACTGTTGATATTTGCAGCATCCCCCATAAAACTTTTCACCGCCCTGCTGTGTGTCTTTCACAACCAGGCAGGCAAAAAGCCTCTCCTGACCTCCCCGGGGTCGCAGCAGAGGAGGGGACAGGACAGGACCAGTGCCATTTGCTTCCGTCTAAGGACGAGAGGAGACGGAAACGGCATTTCTAAATTGGGCACTGTGTAGTTTAACTTATTGATTTACAGAGCGCCTATTATCACAGTGGAACATTATAATGAACGCAGCTGAAGCCTGAACGTTTGTTGAAACACGTCTGAGGCATTTCTACATGTTGCTGGAGGGATGAATTAATTTACATGATGTTTTACTTTTTAAATAAAACAATTTATTATAGAAATCAAAATGTCAGATCTAAAGGCTCTTATCTGCGAGCTCTCATAAATTATTTCCTTGAAACTTTTTTGGAGCGGGACTCTTCGCATGTTCCTCCCTCAAGCCTAAATTACACAAACAATAAGTAACAATTATTGTAAGTGTAATGGTAATTAACCATGAAAAAAAAAAAAAAAACCTGCTTGTTTTGATTTCGGTTGATTTTCCCTTTAGATAAAAGCATCTCTTTACTGCGGATTTTTAGGTTTTCATCGCTTCAATTTTTTTCAGTGTTTTTCGGCCTTTTGTCCTTCGTTTTTCCGAGTGGTCGCTTACCTGCACATGTCATTAGGCGCGTGTCTCCCAGGTGTGATTAGTCTCCTGTGTTCTCCCAGCTTTTTTGGCAGCAGCAGAATGCCCATTCCTGTTTGCGCGCTGGTGAGGTTCTGGTGATGAGCCGTTAAATAAAATGATCTGTCCCCAGGCCAACCGGCTGGGCCGTTGCCAAACAGTAATCCAGTACAATTAAGTATCAAAGATTGAAGCACTCCATTATTGCAAGAGATCTCGCTGCAGCCACCTGGAAAAGCAGAGAGCTCGGGAGGGGAAGAGTGATCAGGACATTTATTTTCGCTAATTTAGTTGGGGCTTTTTTTTTTTCCGAACATAAGGGATTTGGATATCCATAAATTTAAAATTAGCATTTGAATTTTCAATTTCAGCTTTATTTTCTTTCCAAAGCTGGGGGTGGAGAGAAGGAAGAGATGAAAGTAGGAAAGAACCGAGTCAGTTTCTGAGACTACTTCTGCTGCTCTTGACTAACTTTCTTATGAAAACACAAGATTTTATGCTCCCATTCTATTTCACTCCTCCATAAGGGCTGTTGTGTTGGTTGCTGCCGTACTCAGGCACGCATTTAAGCAGTTCAGTAGTGGCAAAAAAAGTTAGAAATTTGTGAAATTATTTAGCAAAGAGGTTTTATTGTTTACTTTATAATTCATGGCTGGGAATGCTGGTTTTGTGTTCCGCTACTGGTCTCAATTTAATTTCTATAGCCTTGCAAGTAATATTTGTTTCCTTTGTCCAAACCCCACTGAATTCTGAGGGGTGGAATTTTGCAAGGGTATGCCTTTTCTGGCCATAAGGACAGTAGCACTGTAAACTGCACCAAACCTAAAGCAAGGGGTTTTTTTTGAAGTTCTGTAAATAGAGGAAATGGCCAAACACGTTAGGTATTTGAATATTTTGCAGCTAACCACAGCTAATCAGATAGAAAATCACACCTAATGTACACAAAGGAGTGTTTAGAATCTTATTCATATGTAATAACTCAAGAAAACCCCTCCTTTTGTTACTTTGACTTAGAGACTCAAGTTATAGGTGCTTCAAGGTGTTTGAGTGTGAAAGTGAGGAAAGAATTTGGCCTATTTTTCCCCTTCAGGAACTTAGCGATTGTAGAATCCCATAAAGTCATAACAGACTCCATGTCTCTAACATCTGAGAAAGGCAGAGGATATAATGATATTAAATGAGCGTCAGCACAGTCCTCTGACGACACAGATAATGTCCAGGGTTTTACCAATGGAGAAATTGTCAAATTGTTATGTTTTACAGCCCAGTCACAGTTGAAAATAGCAATCAGGCATTCCCGATCATATTTTCCAGCTCCTCTCTCTAAAAAGCACTAAACTATGGTTTTGAGAAAGATGAAAATACACGGGACAAGGAGAAGTCGTTCTAGTTTCACCAGAGGCTGCTCAAAGATCTATGGATGCCAGATCTCTCCCAGGGCAAAAATGAAAGGAGGAAACAACCAGGAAAATTAAAACTCTTTTAAGACTTGGAAAAGTTAAAAGAAATGCAAAAGCAGAATGAGTTAATACTAGCCAAAGGAGCCAGGGGAAATAAGAATAGCATTTCAAATATATTGGAGAAAAAAAAAAGAAATAATGGAATGAAAAAGCAAGCTCAATAATAAATGAAGAGGGTGACAAAATGAAAGCCAGTTCTGAAATGGCTGATGCACTGAGCTACTTTCAAAATCAGTCTTTGACAAGAAAAATAAAAAGAGTAAGGACACAATAGATCGAGTAATTAAGACCTTTTCAAAATAGTTGTTGATAAAAAAAGAGTAAGGCAATACTTAGAAAAAAACCAGAATAAATGCAAATCAGCAGGTCTGGATGATAAGCGTAGTATGGTCTTAAGAGACATAGATAATGAATTTACATAATCGCTAGTAATTATTTTTGAAAAGTAAAGTACAATTGAGGAATTATCATAGGATTGGGAAACAGCAAATCTAATACCAATCTTTAATAAAAGAGGAAAAGAGTAATTCTGGTAATTACCACAGGACTGCCTGTTGTTGTTTATAAAGCCCAGTGGTGTGACAGGCACTTTACTGGAGCGGCAAGAAACCGTCCTCACCCCAAAAGAATTTAACTTTGGCCTTGGTATGTCTTGGTTGAAGATGACCTAAAAGTAAAGTGGTTCGAAGAACGAGAACAGTAGGCATACAGGGCTTTTTTTTGGTTCATTCTCTATATGCGCATATCTTCATGATTGCATAAAGATTTGTGGTCTATTTGAAGTAATAACAATGATTAAGAAATAAGATAAGGAATATTATTGCTCTGACGCTGAAGGCTTCACCCCATACTTTCTCTTGTCTCCACTTGCTGAGCCCAGAGGCGTTTCCAGGAGGCCAGGAATATCCCGGCAGGTGCTATTTGCCTCCTCCCTGTTCCCTGGCCCCTCCGCCTGCCGCTTGGGGAAAGGAGTACGATGAAGCTGTGCTTCAGATTGCTCTTGACCATAGGTTGCTCCTGAGCTACACACACGCTCGCACAGGATGGAAAGAAAAGTGAGCACATGGGTAGAATAACACAAGTGGTCTTCTGGGCTTGTTGTGGAAACCACAGGCTTCTGGAATGGACACTCTGATCTGGCTCTGCCTCTTCCCCACACCTGGGCCCAAGAAGGTCCACCCAAGGGCTTCCAATGGTTTGGGAAGAAGAAGGCGTCGTGCCATCTAGTGGAAGTCCCACCACTTTTTCTCAGCTTTTCTCTGAGAAACATGGAGGAGAGTCTTTTTTTTGGGGGGGCAGTCTTTTATCAGTGGTGCCCAGAGGTAACGGGCACAAGCTGGAACATAGAAAGTCACATCTGAACATGAGGAGGAACTTCTTTCCTGTGAGGGTGGCAGAGCCCTGGCAGAGGCTGCCCAGAGAGGTGGTGGAGTCTCCTTCTCTGGAGACATTTAAACCCCCCTGGACACGTTCCTGTGGGACCTGCTCTGGGTGACCCTGCTCTGGCAGGGGGTTGGACTGGATGATCTCCAGAGGTCTCTTTCAACACCATATCGTTCTGTGATTCTGTAATTCTGTGAGCATGGGTTCTGAAGGTCCAGATGAACCTTGGACCTTTTCCCATGGAAACACAGGAAAGTTGTTTCCAGAGGAAATGGCATAGTGACTGGAATAAATGAAATTAAGCGCAGAAAATCAGGCAAAAATATTCGGAAACTGTTTTAATAAGAAAAATAATATGGAGGAAATAACTTCATGTATCTTTGCTTCAATGAAGGGTTAGATAGAGAAATTTGCAAAAGGTTTTGGGCAGTTAGGATGAACTGGAATGTGCCCACGCTGTCACGTGAATTTTCCAGCTGGTTGCCGGAGCGCAAGTTGTGTTTTGGAGTAAGTCATCCGGAGGTGTTTGGCGGATGTGAATGAAAGACTCAATTTGTTGATCAGGTGATTAAGGAAAGGGGAGGTAAACAGACCACTCATTAAATCCGCGGGTTGTACTAAAGCTGGGAGGTGTTGCCAACGCCGGCGAGGACAGAGTGCGCAGATATGAAAAGAAGTGAGGACGGGTTAGAAATACGGCCAGGAAATCACAAAATGGGATTCAACCTGGCAAACGGAACCTGATATATCTGCTGAAATAATAAGGCAAAACGCAGATACCCAGCAGGAGAAAGGTGCTTGTGAAGGATTTGATGTTGAAAAAAGGCCCAGGGGTGATAGTGGGCCGCAAGTTGGGTACGAGTTGGCAATGTGATAGGACAACCAACAGGTCCCCCCTCCCCAGCAGTCCTGTTCTTGCTTGTGTGATGTTCTAGGACAGAAATGGGGTAGACCCCTCCTGCAGACCACCATAAGAAATAGTACTGCTCACAGCTTTAGGCGTGTCAGGAGACAGTAATAGATGTGAAGAGGTGTGGTAATTGGGAGCGCTCCCGCAGTGAGATGGGACCGGACGATGAATTTTGAAGGATGTAGCCCGAAGTTATTCTGCACGAATAGACGAGCCCTGCTGTCTTTTTCAGCTTTAATTTTCACCTTTCTGTACACGGCAATTAAAATGAGCAGTATTGATTGTTTAACCAAGTATCTTTGCACATCAAACATGCTAATTTCAGGGTTTTTTCTGCGTCGGGTGTTTTGTTGTCCCATGGCATCTTGGCACTGGAGTAACCATAATAAACTGCCCCTCACCCAAGAGGTTCAGTCCCTTGCAAGGTGATCTGTAGTAGGATGTGTTGGTTTTCTTCCCTGAGACAGCAGATGAAAGAAGACTAGCCAGAAGAAAAGACCATTTTAAAACACACTTATCCTCAACTGTAAAATTTAGATTTTTGGACATTTGCAGTTTGAGTATTTTTCAGCCACTCAGTCCAAAGTCACGTTATACGTGTGTAAATCTATATATGAATATACTAATGTGCATGCCCCACTCTAATGTAGTCGGGTAGTGAAAGTTGATAATTTACTCTGCAATTTGCATTTTACCTGAGGCTGCTGTCCTGGAAGAGGGCTGTCTTTGGCAGAAGGAGAAAGTCAGGGCATACTGTCCCTCGGAACAGTGGCTCCTAAAGCAGGGCACAGAGGGATGGAACAGTTGCCAACTGGCTTCTATTTTCTGGGCCTTTTTGCCAACGCTTGCTTTCTTATAGCCAAAACCACATTTACTCCCCAGAGTTAATACAAAGAGTGAGGTGAGATCCTGGGCTGCCAGATAAGCATATCTCCCTTGCCCATGTCCTTCACAGAACAGGGAATATTTAGCTATTATCCATTACAGTTTTTCATGTCACACTAACTACTGTAGAATATAAGTATGTGTATTGACATACTGATAACAAAACAAAATAGAGAAATACGTATTTCAGTAATGTTTCTATTACAGAAGCAACCAACAAAGATTTTTAGTTATTAATGCCATTGAAAATTCATTTCTGTTAAACTGAAAGGGTCTGCCGCTCTCTCTTTTACTCTATAAAAATATCTCGGAATATCAGCAGGGAAAGATACTTTTTGTTGACCTTCAGTGAAGCTGCCAATACAGGTGAATTCTCTCTACCACTGGCCAGTTTTGCTACTGGTAGATGAGCCTGTCTCAAAGTCTTGCAACCCGGTGCTTGGTAAAAAGCAGAAATGGGATTTCATCATGAAATAAATATTACAATTTGGAGGTTCTACCAGTGTAATGGTACTTTGCCATCTTGGGCTTCTTTTTTCACTCTTAGACTTATTAGCCATGCACTTAATAAGACAGAGAGACACCCTTCAGGTCAAGTAGCCTGGTTATATATTTATATGCACCAAGCTACAGTCGTGCAAGGAACCAAAGCTGCAAGAGAGTAATCCATTATTTCCAAGCAATACTCAACGAAGCAGTAGTTGCTTGTTTTCTCTAACAACCAAATAGAGCGTTATAAAGAAAGGTCTACACCCAGAGTGGAAGGTGGAAGTTGAAAGGAATATTTGGAAAAGACGTACAAACTCTTCGTTTTTATTATGGTACTTGTGCTACGTTTGTGCTGATCAATCTACAGAGCTTGAGTCTCCACCTCCTCTCTTGAATATGTATCTTAATACCATGTTAAATCAGCTTTTGATTTACGGTGTTCATGTAGAGGTTTTCTGATTTTTCAGACATATATGCTGGTGCACACGCACAACATTTAAGATCAGACTTGGGCTATTAAAGTTTCCCGTTTTTCCTCATGCCTAAAAAGGGCTAGAATTGCACATTCAGCTGTAGAATAAAAGGCCTAAAGCCTCTCAGAGGGCTTTTTGACGCTGCCAGCCTGGTAGGGCTTTTCTTATTGGTGTATTTATTTCTGTGCGTATTCCTTCAAAAGCAGAGAGATGGATTTTAGAGATGTTGTTCAACTACAGAAGGAAAATAAAAGCAAGCTGGAGGTTCTGAAAGGGTTGGGTGAAGCCCTTAATATCGGAGAGGGAAACCAGCCCAAAGCTGGCACTTGGATTGTGTGTGGAAACGCAGAATTCAGGGGTGTGACGACAGCTGTGCATCCCTACATAGATTCATCCTGTAGACGTAAATACATGGGCTGGATTGCTCTTGACAGAGGTGCTTCTGTTAGAGACGATGTTAACTAAGGTGAAAAAAAAATGGTAACAGCACCAGGGATTGATGCAATCCTGTGCGATAGAGATGCTTAGAGATGATGTTAACTAAGGTGAAAAAAAATGATAACAGCACCAGGGATTGATGCAATCCTGTGAGGCTTTGCCCATCAGCGCCACAGCAGAATCGTTGCAAATAAAATGCCGCAAATAAAGAGATGGCCATTTTGTTAGAATTTTTCAACACGGTTTCGTCATCTCGTTGTAGTACCAGGTCTCAATATTTTACGAGATAAATAGCCACTGTAATTTCTGTGGGAGTGTGATTTTGAGTGTTGGGTTTTGGATACAGAAGTAATAGATGGAAACATCACAGGTAGCAGCAAAGGAGTTTCTTTAGCAGCAGATTGTTGCTACTGCAGGTACCCCAACTTCCCAGAGCCCCTTAATGTTCTTGGGAGTGTTCCTGGCTTTTTTAACAGTTTCTACCTCGCTTCTGCCATTTTACGCGAAGTACAGTAAATGGGTGAGAAATTAAGTAAGGTTCTTGGGAGTGTTCCTGGCTTTTTAACAGTTTCTATCTCGCTTCTGCCATTTTACACAAAGTACAGTAAATGGGTGAGAAATTAAGTAAATACTCACGGGAGGATCAAAATAATTTATACTACGCCACAGACATTTCAAGTCTTGCAGTCTCTGAGCAACCACTTGCTGAGCTGAGTAGCTCAAAATGTTAAAGTATACTCCATAAATCAGAAATCCAAGTCGGGGTTTCTGAAAAAACATTATTTTGCCAATGTTTTTATTAAAAACAGTACAAAATACAGTTTAGCATAGGCCTTTTGCAGGCTTCAAGGAATTTGAGGATTTTGATAAAACAAACTTGTTTTAAATGAACAAGTGGTGTATTTAGAAAGATATACAGTTATCAAGCTTTCTAATAATGGCAATGAAATTTATGCAAAATGTTCTGTATAAGCAGAAGAATTCACCAGGTATCTGGAAACACATGACTATCAACCCGCGGTGTATTTGTTTTACAGTAATATCCGTTAATTGTGTATGCATGTGAAGTTAATGATGACCAGAGGCAAAGAATAGACAGGCTTGGAAATCAAAATCTTCCCTGCGTGGAATGGATATATAGCATATTGCTATATAACACTGTATTTCCCACTGAGCCTCCAGGCCCTGGGCTCTAGGAGTGAGGGAGACGGTGCGTTCCCCGTGTCTCAGACTCTGATGAAGCAGCAAATTAGCAGCAGTTTAGGTGTTGGCTGTTTTTATGACGTGCATGCATCTGGTAGAAATGAAGCCTCCGAGTTAGCCTTCGCTTGGGCCAGGGAGTGATTGTTACGGGGTAACAATTTTAGTTAATTATTCTGGACTTTTACATGGTTTTTTTTGGTGCACGGGCCCTAGCAATAAAGTTTCTGCCATTATCAGCTGCAGATAGGATGCCCTGGGATGTGAATGCCGGCTTGTTTGCAGGTATTTATTTGACTGATAGAAAAACATGAACTTTTACCCCGCAATTGCAAGATAGGGAGGAAATGATGTTTATTCTGCTCGGTGTGTGCCGTGTGGCTCGT